>NW_005179115.1:103637-105499 GCF_000350225.1 Chondrus crispus | reverse complement strand
TTTCTTATTTTTTTTTTTTCCCTGTGCGGCACGACCAAGAGGCGCCAAGAGGCGGTGGAATATTACTAGGACCAAGCGAGGCAAGGTCACTCATGAACTGGACTCGCATGTGATCTGCACAACACCAAAATGCGAGTGGCGCCGCCCGTAACGACAGGGGCGACGTCCCTGGACAGGTGGCAAGGTCGGGCGAGTCGGGGCTATCATGCAGCGTTATATCGGGCAGGTGCATTGGGGTTTCCCTACAGTCACTCTGATTCTACTTTGTGCATCTCCTCGCGCGCGCTCCGCGTGGCCTCGCCAGATACGCGGTGCGTAGTTGTCGGACAAACACGGAATCCTTTGCCCTATATACGCTGGCAGGACGGCCGTCTTTTTGCAAGCGCGTGACGTGGAGTTTCCTCAACAAGATGAGGAGGACAACGACGAGGACGGGGGCAGTAAAAAAAAAAAGGCGGTGAGAGCGGCGATGAAAGCGACGCTCGCGGGGCGGTACGTGACGCCGGGCAAGACGGCGGTGAGGATAAGGACGGTGCAACGCAAAGTGGGCGACGGCAGCGGGTGGGCGTGAAGTCGCTCGGCAGGGCCGTTTGCAGCGGCAGGGCGTCGAGCACGACCGAGAGGATCTGGACGACGGTGACGCCGACGGTGGTGGTGTACCGCGGCGAACGCGTCGGGCTTAAACTGCTGTCGGCGGAAGACGGCGCGCGCAAACAGCAGGGCCAGGGGCGGGCGCGGAGCACGACAGGGGCAGGCCGTGTGCGAAAACAGGACCGGGTTGAGGTAGACGCCGGTACTCTGGACGTTGGCGATGGGGGGGATGGCGTCCCGGCAGCTGGCGGGGGTCGTGTGCGACGCGCGGCGGGCGCAAGGTGGCACGGCTACGAGGCTGCGGCGACGGCGTGGGCGCGCGGCGCGAGGGCGCAGGCAGCGTTGCAGGCGTGGCTGCGGAGGACGTGCGGCGCGCGCGGCGCGGCGGCGGGAGCGGGGGGCGGCTTGCGCATGGTGAGCCGCGGGGGCGGGCGCGTGCGCGGCGCGGCGTGGAAGCGGGGAGCGGAGGCGGGCGGCGCGCAAGTGATGTGCGGCGCGCGAGTGAGGGGCGGCGCGAGGGGGAGTGGAAGCGCGGGGGAGGCGCGGTTGGGTGGTGGCGCACGCGCGGTAGGCGGTGGCGACGGCTTCTCGGCGGGCGGCAGGGCGGCAGGGCGGCAGGGCGGCAGGGCGGTAGGGCGGCAGGTCCGCGGCCGCTCGCTGACGGCGGCCGCGTGACGTGGGAGCCCGCGCACAAGGGTGTAAGCGCGGGGCGGCGCAAGCGCTGTAAATGGGCGCGGAAGCGGTGCGGGCGCTAAGCGCTAAGCGCCGGGCCACAAGTTGCTCCGGCCGCGTTTTTGATGTGATGGAGGCCCCCCGTGAGCAGGCCCCCTACGCGGGGCGCGCAGCGCATGGGTTGTCTGTGTAGGCGGAGTTTCCCCGCATGCGCATGCTTTGTACGCGCGCATGTATGTGTGTGTGCACGGTATATATGAGGGCGCCCCGCGTGTACAGCGTACACTGTACACACACGCCCGCCGCAGACTTGTGTCCCCCGCGCGCCGCCAACCGACACGCCGTGAACCCCGTGCGGCCCGATCTCGCCCTGCATGACAGCGCGCACCCTCCGCTTCTCGGCCTCCGCTCGCTGTAGCAGCTCCGCTTCCGCGTGATGCGGGTGACGCTCCGTTCTTATGTGTGTGTGTGCGCGCGCGCGCGCGCGCGCGGTGTCTCATGTGGCGTGTGCAACGCGGCGCCCGGCGCGCGCGCAGCGGCTCGGCCCGGGACGCGTGCGGCGCAGCTTGTGCTGCGGGCGGGTGTGTGCGGAGCGGGGC
>NW_005179115.1:101617-102832 GCF_000350225.1 Chondrus crispus | reverse complement strand
CGCCGCCGCGCGCGCCAGCAGGCCGCCCTGCGCGCCCGCCGCCACCGCGTCATGTCCGAGGCGCACTCCTCCTCCACCGTCACCTCGCACGCTGCCTCCGCCTCCTCCTCCTCGGACGATGACCCCCCGCCAGACCTCCACGCCCTCCTCCGGAAGAAGGGCCGCAAGACCCGCCTCCCCGTCAGGAGGATGTTCGTCCTCCGCGCAGGCACGCTGTACAACTTCCGTAACCCCAAGGCAGACGCTCCCAGCTGGAAGGTCGCACTCGCAGGCGCTGTCGTCGGCCTCGACCCGCGTACCCTCCGCATCGTCGTCCTGCTCAACCCGCACCGCACACTCGTCCTGTACGCAGACTCGCCGCAGCAGGCCTCCCAGTGGACAGAGGCCCTGGCAAGGGCCGCCGCCTTTGAGAGGGGCCCGGACACCAGCACCACCTCGAGGGGAAGCTCGGGGAGCAGCACCGCCTGGGACGCCGACACCGCCAACAACAACAACATTGCTGAGATCCGCACTATGACTAGTTTTGTCGACGACGAGGACAGTGACTGGCGGAAGGGCGCGCGCCACCCCGATTTTGGCCTGCCGCCGCAGGACTTGGCGCTGGATGTGCCGGAGAATGACAACTGGGACTCGTTTAGGAGCTTTGCCAAGCTGCACATCCGCACGGCCACCGGCCCCGACGCCATCAGGGAGAGGGTTGCAATGGGGTTAGCCCAACCGCGCTACGGTGACGCCGTCGCCTATGCTTGATTTATCGATATGTCGGTTGTGTGTGCGTGTGAGTGTGAGTGAGTGAGTGAGTGTTTTTTTTATTAAAAAGTGTCGTTGCAGTTGAAGTTGAGCTCTCCCCCGAGAGGCGGTACTATCGTTTGCGTTGACCGTAGTACCGCCAGACGGTGCGCTCGCGAGCGCGGGCGTTACCGCGCGCACAAGGCTAACGTGGATGCGGCCCTGGTGGGCAGCGTACGCATCGGGGCGCGGTACACAAGTATAACGCCATGCCGCGCGGGACAATCGCGTCACCAGTTCCGTAAGCAGCCCCGCTGGTACACGCCACCCACAAATCTAATTTCCGTAGTACGTGCCGCATCGCGTCCCGGACTCTGCCCGTGGGCAACCCTCTATTCCCCGCCCATTCCCGCTCATTCCCGCCCATTCCCTCCGCCTCCACCCCAGCGCACGCCCTCATGCGTCGGCAGGCGTGGGTAGCGCGCG
>NW_005179115.1:100743-101356 GCF_000350225.1 Chondrus crispus | reverse complement strand
GTTCGGCTCGGGGGGGGCGTTGTAAATGCCCGGGGCGCGGGGGGGGGGTGTTGCCCGGCGCAATGGCGCAGCGGCCTCGAGGCCGCGCGAGGCGGTTGTAAGGGCCGGCGCGCGCACTTGGCTCGCGTCACGCTGGCGAGAGAGCGCGAGAAGGTACACGGCGGTGGAGGGCGGGGGGCGGACAGGGGGCGCCGGCGCGGTAAGCGCGGATCGCGAGGGCGGATGCAGGCGGCCACTGAAGGCGTGGGCATTGGTGGGCATTGGTTATGAGTCATAACTTATGACGTTGCAGATGATGTACATGTGTGCGGACTGACGCGTGTACACGGACGACAGGTGTATGATGGCAGGCGTAGAAACTATAGCGGATCACACATGTCCACGTGTATGACGTGGTAAGAGGATGGGGTATCTTGGCGCAGACCGGAGATAGTCCTATGAGCTCGTCGCAACGGCACCAGGAGATACGAATCGGGCCGTCCACAGCCGCGCACGGTCCCCCCCCCCCTGTCGACCGACCACTCACGCCCAACTCTGCCACTTGTACCCGTTTCCGTCCGCCGAGAGCGACGTGCTCACCTCCTCCCCTTTCTCTTCCCCCGCCACAACCCGT
>NW_005179115.1:81513-100060 GCF_000350225.1 Chondrus crispus | reverse complement strand
CGGCATGCTCGAGCGGCCGCCAGTGTGCTGGAAAGGCCTGGTTCTCCTGGCGCTACCTCGACCCCGCCGCCCTCCGCTTCGGCCTCGCTCCACCCCCACGGGTCCGAGTCCCCGTCCCCGTCCGAGTCCCCGCTCCCGCGCTCCCGCACTCCCCGCCGCTCCGCCTGCCGCACTCTGCTAACACCCCGCACCCCCGCCCCATCCCGCTCCCCGTCCCCGTCGCCCTTCCGCACCTACGCTACGCCCGCGCACAGCTCGCCGCTCTGCCCATGGTCCACCCATCCGTCGTCGACCTGTGCGACACCGACACCCTGCACCCACCCCACACTACACCTCCGCCACGGAACGACATTTTTGATAAGCTCGTCAACTCCTGCGCCCTCGTCACGCCCCCGCTCACCGTCCTGGCCGGCTGCACCGCCGCCACTGCCGCCGTGCCCGGCATATTCTTCGAGACTTTCTGCGTCACTACCCTCTCGCTGCTCGCCCTGTCGCCTATCGTCGCCCACAGTGGCACCGATTGCGCTGTTGTCACCACCCTAAGGAATCTTGGCTTGCTGCGGAAGAGGGGGACCCAGGGATGGGGCCAGATCACGGGCGTATGCGACTCGTTTTTGATCAACGCCAGCGTGCTTGAGGGAGCAGAGCTTGTTATGGAGAAGGGGTTTGGCCTGAAGAGCAAGAGGAGAGGCACCCCGTTTGGTCCCGCTGACAAGGAGAGAGACCCGCCGTGACCGCCTTTTTTTTTTTTTTTTGACCTGCTTGCTTCAATTTTCCTTTTTGCTTTTCGTCCGCTTGTTGATGACATCCTACGTTGTACAGTATGTCCGTGCTAGAGCAGGACGATTCTTGTCGCAATGACAAATGATGCGTCGCTATCAAGCATCTGTGCAAGTCTCTCGCTATTTAATGCGCATATTGCCGCATTCGCGTCACCGCCTTCTCGAGTGCTATACAGCGCCACCTCATCTCGACCTCATCACTTGCTTGTCTACTTTCAAAATTTTGTTTGGCGGTCGTGTCAAGGACTCTGTCTTTTTTTCAGCCTCGCATTGGACAAATTAACCTCATGCACCTCGGATGCGTCGCCCAACTGTACCAGATTGATCGTTTTCGTGCACAGCCTCTGCTGCCGCGCCTGCAGCAGCCCACGTCTTCCGTGTCGCAACCAAAACGCGTCGCGGCACCTTATTTTCCAACAGCCGCGCCAAACACCGTTCCAATACCTAGATTTTGAATGTGATCGTACGACTTGCCGTGTGTTTTGTGCGTTGTGGTCGCTCTAATTTTCTCTAGTTTCGGTAAAAGGTTCTTCAACCTTTTGTCGCACCGCTCAAAAAATAACTCGCGTGCACTCGTCGCGCGCACTCGTTGACAACATTTTGACTCTCCTTTTTGCAAAGGCGAACATCGACTCTATTCGGAGTAGGCTTGGTAGTAGAGAGTAAAGTAACAGAGAAAAAGGGCCTCTTGAGACTAACGTCACGAATCTGAAATGTTTGAGAATGTGACCAAGGATCTGAGTTACTACCAAGTAGGGATGTATGCATGAATAGGGCGCAAGCTGGGGTCTGGTTTGAGTTGGTCTTATAGAACCGAGAGTCTGCTTCTCTGCACTGAAGGCAGTTTTGTTACCCCTCAGTAGACTCTTTCTGGCAAAAGGTCTCGCCTTCTTTTTGTGACATAATAACAAACAGAATACTCACTCGTACAGTACCCGGTACAGCACTAGTCACACGTTCGCGGCAAGTGCACCTTTCGCTGTTGTAGAATCATGATGCAATTTTGCCTCAACGCCCTTAAAAGGAAGATAATGTAGCAATGTCCTGCACAACGCCTCACCAGAATTAATTCAGATGCAGAGTCACACAATCCCCCTTCCGTCGTCCATGAAGTCCACTTCTGGAGGCTCCAACAAGGCCTGCGACAACTTCTCCACGTAGGCGTGAGGCATATAGAACGGGCAAGATCTGCAGTATCCTGTAGCTCGCACCCCGTGGCGAGCGTTGTCAAACACTAGTCGATATTCTCGTCAAAAAATATGAAACACGTCGTGTGCACAAGCTGTAAATCGTTACCACCGTAACGCTTCCCTCAATACCTACGTGCGCAGCGAGTAATGCCATATCGAGAGATACATCTGCGTTTGAGTCCACATGCGCATACTGGAGAAAGGCCCTCATGTCAAAACGTGGCAGCAGTGAGGTCTGACACCGAACGCGTGAAGCGACACCAAGTGCCAAAACGTGCTGGTGGTTTGCCACGAGTTGATCTACGGTACATACTGTCTTCTATAAGAGACATTTTCTGTGAGAGAAACATGAACATCAGTCACAACTTTTCTGTACAGTATCTGTATTAACCTTTTGCGTGGCATTGGGAAAACTCCGCAAGCCTCGCTGGCGTGAAATTTAGTGAAACAAGAATTCTCAAACCTTCAAAGTGAATTCCGCACAAGAACGAGAACGGTATCAAGAATATTCGTGGTCGCTCGAATGGCTACGCGTGGACAACCTTGGATACAACGCGCAACTACGTGCCACAGAGCGTGACGTGCACCAGTAAAGCAACACCCATTAGCTTACCGACTGCCTTCAAATGTAAGCATTGTGTCATTATTCAAGTGTCAAACTTCACAAAGTTTGTCACGATGAAAATATTTTCTCACAGATAGCTTCCCTGGGGCCTCACGGAACCCATGCTTTTGTTTTTATCCTTTCGTGGAGGAGGGAGTGCGCTCGCAGAGGCAGTGCCCCGCAGGCCACAAGTAAGCAGTTACAAATACATCGCTGCCCAAATGCGAGGAGCGTTTTCGCCATGTTGGCACCATGCTCATGTTCCTAAAAGCCTGCATAACTCGCAGTCCCCTTCCATAAAGTTTAGACCAGTGTTTCAATTGCACTTTGATACGAAGAAACTCCTACACACACGGCCAGGTACAGTGCATGAATAGCCCGTGTCACGCCAAATTGTTTTGTTTGAAGCTCGCCCTGGCCATTGAACGAAAACTAAGTTCGATCTTGGAACAAAGAAGACATGTTCCCCCCCCCCCCCCCCCCCCCCTGTCAACTTTTCACCACGTTGACTTATAACTCGACCAACCCAAGCTAGGGCACGGGGGGAGGAGGGGCACGAGGGATTTCCATGTCCATGCTCTCGAGACGGTTGTGTGTATGGTTTAGAGGCAAATTCCCGTTTTTGCCATTGGCGGCGAGACTTCTATGTACTTGTAACGCTGCAAGTACGAGTAAAACCCTAGTCGCCGCTCCCAAAATTCTCAAGATGCGAGGAAAGGAAGAGATGCCATCCCCCCCTCTTTATCGATCATACCTGATATGGCATGAAAATTGGAATCATGTCGCAAGTGGAAGGCCGTGTAAGTGGGACATGACTGAAGAAGGGCCTGTGGGGCTGAGAAACGCGAAGAGCAGGAGTTGTGAAAGAGGGGTCAGGACAGAAGAACAGAAATGAGACCATGTGGATCACTGAGCAGGTGCCCTCCCCCATCTTTTTCTCCGAAAAGGAGACAATCAACAGTCGATGTTTGTGGCGACGATTATCCTGAGGGCGAGAAAGTTCCAGGCGATGAACCGAAAAAGTTAGCGTCAACACTCAGCAGAAGGGTTGAGCAGAAATGTAGTAAGATGATTACTGTGCCCTGCACATCCTATTGCAGGAAGGGCTAGCTGCGTAATGCTACGCAACAGTCTACAGAACGATACCATTAATATTGCAATGATCGATCCCAATGATTGTACAAGCATCCATCGATGCACGTTCTCGCCGTGCCTCTGCCACCCGTCTCCTCCTTTCGTTCCGCCCGGCGCACTTCAACATCAGTGACAACACCCATTCGCACATGGGAATCTGCGTCGCAAAGACTTGCCACGTTATTGCCCCAATAATTCCTTGCCCCTGCATCACGATTTTCCGTCTCCTTACAACCACCTGACATTGTGAAATTTGTACTTCATGAGTCTCCCCAAGGCAAGCTCCCAATTCGCCGACTTGATAATTATTTTGCGCCGCCGAGCTCTAATCAGACCACCCTCCGTGCGCACGGAAGACGAATGGGGTTTTGTCCTACTACTGACAACCATCGCCCTCGCCTTCCGTTCATCCAGGAGTTGCTTTGTCTTTCTCACAACCGTCAGCCCGAATATGACAAGAGCCGTCACATCGAATAGCGCCGTACAGCATGCCAAAAAAATCTCATGCGTTGTCAAAAATTCAACCTCACCAACCACAGCGGTTAACACAAGCAAACTGTCTTTTGCCGAACCCCGCGATCCTTTAAATCCGTGCGCAAGCGTGACACTCGCATCCATGAAAGCAAACAGCGACCGCCAGTCACGACAACGCACCTCCTCAGCTAGTGCGATGTGCAAGGGTAACGCCTCGAGCGCATACGACAGAACTAGCTTCAACAAACTCACCAAGAAATATTTGATCGGTTGCTCAGCATTCATGTTCGTGATGATCTTTTTGTGCATTGACCACGCGAGCAAAAGACCCAGACAAGCTGCGCTAAGTGAGAGTGCAATTTCTGTGTAGGTAGTAAGGGGTATTTTCTCTGCCAGGTACGTCGACAAGTCCATTCCGATCGCAATTTCATCCTGCTGCGTCCCCCGGTTTGACGCGGCTGGCGCCGCAAAATCATACAATGCCGCGCATTCATCATCACTCCCTTCTGCCTCATCACGGTAATACTGCACACCCTCCGGCGGTCTGCAGTAACCTCCCTTCTCCGCAGGTGTCGTGTGTTTGTGGAACCGAAGATCCCCCCGACGAAGCCCTGATATATTGTATTTAGGCAACGCATCAAACTCGGCTTCCCCACAATCATGCATCCATCCGCGTTGTCCGTCTGCACGCCAGTAGTCTCCAGAAATTCGATCAGGAACTTTGTACGTGAAATTGTAGGGGTGTCGCCCATATTCTGGTTTTGTCCCTGCTGGTCGTGTCGAAAGTCGAACAAGCTCGGAGTGGCAATCCGAAAACTTCTCTCCCACAGCCTCATAGATACATACATGTCTCCCAGTTTCTTCCCGTTCGCCGTCAGCGCCCACTCTAGTCAATGTGATCGGTCGCACAAGCAGTGCCACCCCACACTCGTTGGAATCTTCCCCTTGTCCTATACATCGGCAAGCGACCATGACTTGCGTGCTTCTTCCTTGTAGATTCTCTCTGAAGTTGTTGAAAGTGTAATGCACTTCACCTACAGTCCCGAATCCATTGATCGCGACTTCGCACTGATTCTTAGACGAGTGATTGCATTCTTGAGATGCATTGGAAGCCAAGGCTGTGCGATAAACTGCGGACATGGGGCCTGATCGAGAGGCCGTGATGGTGCGGTGTTCTTCCATCGGTCCATTAGCCCAAACTTGAGTAGCAGTTCCGACTGAATCTTGCAGGCGACGCAGAGGGTCGAGAATTCCTGTTGGACCTTCAGGTTGCCAATCTGCTCGAAGAACGGGTGGAATACGGGCGGCCCGAAATGGAAGAAGAAAAAATGCTATACAGATTAGGAAGAACGAGAGTCGAGCAGAAACTGCCATAGTGGTGATTGCGACCAGGGAGAGCAGAAAGAATTACCGGGTGACACGAGAAGGCCATAAGTGAGAGGGTAGATCGGAATCTGGGATGTATGTGCAGCCTGTTGAACGAAAGTGGTCTTATGCTTGTAGACTTAAATTCTCTGGGAGTTGAAGCTGAAAGACAGCAGCATCGAACATATGTGAATGATGTCACACGAGAGAGAGAGAGATATGCTTCACAAAGGCGCCCCGAACAAGTGCTACTTCCACTCTTCGATGTGAGCAGCGTTATGCTCCCTCGGTATGCGGACCATCATTCATAAAGCCAACAGAAGCTAGATATGTGCTCCATAAGCAAAAGTGCGGAAGAGGCAGAATGGTACTGCTCTGCTGTTGCTGGCCAGTGAGTGGCTATTTTCTCAAGTGGTTGTTTGGCCGGGGACCAATACAGCAGGGATGTGCTGCCCCGTGTGGCCCATATTTGACAAGAGGACGGGTCTACAGCAAGGATATTGAGATGGCGGTTCCAAATAGGCACCAGGGCGACATAAAATTAATAAATTTTAATCGTCCTCGAGGCAACAATGCCGCCGTTTTCCCGAAGTCTTTGATCTCTCTGCTATTGATAGCAGAGTACTTGTGATAGTACAGTACTTGTGATATCACAAGTACTGTATCATGGTATGGAGCGTGATTGCGATCTCCTCGATTTCCGTTTTTTCGTCGTCACAATTTTCTTTCCCTGCAAGGTAATTCGACGCCGTCTACCCAGCAACGCTTTGCCGGTACTTTTTGGAATTGCAGTTGGCCCAACACACTGCTCATGTGTCGGTATGAACTGTACCGTCCAGTATTCGTGCAACATGCAAATATGTCCATACAACATGTACATCTGCCACAACTGTGTCATTTCGGCAACAATTCTATGTAGAAACGCAAGTCATTGCGCCCACGAGGGGAAGTGCTTTTTGATGCGATTAAAGCCATCTTCTAATTCGCCTCTCATTGGCCAGCGGCTTTGATCGACCCAACCATGGGCCTCACAGACTAGCGTGGCTATGACGAATTGGTTCCCCCTTTGCTCTGACGCTATTCATCAAGAGTCCGATTTCGCGCCAACTAAAAGCTGCCGTGCGTCCACAACAGCTTGCTTCAAATGCTTTGTTGGAACCTTGTTGATCTTTTTTCCTTCCAGCTTTCCCTGTCGCAATCCCGTCGGCCTTCAAAAAACTCCTTCATATCGGGTGCCATAGGTTGCAGATACCCTACTACATATGCTTTAGTGCTTTACCCAGAGATGGTCTTTGTTTACTACAGAAGATACCAACAGATGTGTACCCTCCCCCTTGTTTCATAGTCGTGAGCTAGACTCACTTGTAACTGCGTGAATACTCTTCACTGTGCTCATAAAAAAAATTTTGACAAAGAGTTTGTCCGAAGTGGCCATGTATCTCCATGCCTCTTGTTATCGCTGCCGGAATGACGATCTAACCCATGCTTCAGAGGAGGTCACAAATAGTCCCCTTTGAGTAAGAATGCGGAGCGGCACTTCGCCGAACTTCAGGTCAATGGCAGCCTACCCGGTCCATCCTCCCATCGCGTCCGGGGCTCAAAGAATGTACGGTAGTAGAGTTCGCAATTCGAAAGGGGGCGCATCAAAAACTACTCTCTTCGAAAAAGGAGAAGACCAAGCTGTACTGCTCTCTCTTAGCCAGTCAAAGCCAGCCTGCTATGTCCAGTCTGGTCGGCAAGGAAGAATATGATTCTGGTACGACTGAATTGCACGTGCCTCCTTATTCCCGATACCATATATACCTCCGCTATAACGCTGCCGTCGTCTTCGACCGCCATGAGCGGTGTCCATCAGGTCTATCAAAGCACTCCACTCCCTTATGCGGATGCCTGGTCTGTGACCGTCATGCACATGAACCTCGTCAGTCTCCACCGTCCTGACTAGAGACGCGGCCCTCAAATCAACCCTACCCTTTCGTGTTCGCTGTCCCATCTGCGGACGTATTCCTTGTGTTTCTGCTGTCCCGCACGTCCATGTTACCCATCGCTGCATCTCTGTCCGCGTCATATTCTTCCATTCCATGAAAGAGTGGCAGTTGACTATGCGATGCAGCGCCGCCTAGACTTGACATGCTGCTTTGCGAAGTACTCGCTTCTGCTGCAAGGTCTCCTCTCTCAGTGTCACTGGTGACAGATTGTGATGAATATGTGCTTCTCCACTGTTTTGAACGTTCAATATGGTGTCGCGACTTGCGGATACCCTTTCGCCTTTGCAGACGTCGCAAAGTGTTTGACAGACCTTCGGGTATTCGCAAGAGCCCAGCCTCATAGCTGGCAATCTGTTCCCTCGCTCTCTTCTCTTCAAGCAGATGCTTCGTCTTTCTCACAACCGTCAGAATAAATATGGCAATTGCTATGAGGTCAAAGAGCGCTGTGATTAGTGCCAAAAGTGACTCGTTGGTGTACAGATATTCCACCTCACCCATCACAGCAGTTATCACCAGCATGCTGTCTCGTGCCGAGCCCTGCGCTCCGGTAAATCCGTGTGCAAGCGTGATAGTAGCATCCATAAAGGCAAACTGGGACCACCAGTGACGACATCCCACCTCATGAGCTAATGCGATATGCAAGGGTAACGCCTCAAGTGCATACGACATAACTTGCTTCAACAAACCCACTAAGAAATATTTGACCGGCTGCTCAGCATTCTTCTTCTTCATGATCTTTCTATACATTGACCATGCGAACAAGACGCCCAGACAAGCCGCGCTAACCGAGAGTGCAAGCTCCGTGTATGAAGTGAGGGGTGTTTTTTCCGATATATAGGTATGGGGATCCTGGCCAACGGCTATTTCATCTTGTTGCGTTGCGATATGTGCGGAAGAGGGCGCCGCAAAATCATACAATTCCGCGCATTCATCATCACTCCCTTCTGCCACATCACGGTAATACTGCACACCCTCCGGCGGTCTGCAGTAACCTCCCTTCCCCGCAGGTGTCGTGTGATTGTTGAACCGAAGATCCTCCCGACGAAGGTTTGATATATTGTATTCAGGCAACGCATCAAACTCGGCTTCCTCACAATCATGCGTCCATCCGCGTTGTCCGTCTGCACGCCAGTAGTCTCCAGAAATTGGATCAGGAACTTCGTACGTGAAATTCAAGGGGTGTCGCCAATATTCTGGTTTTGTCCCTGCTGGTCGTGTCGAAAGTCGAACAAGCTCGGAGTGGCAATCCGAAAACTTCTCTCCCACAGCCTCATAGATACATACATGTCTCCCAGTTTCTTCCCGTTCGCCGTCAGCGCCCACTCTAGTCAATGTGATCGGTCGCACAAGCAGTGCCACCCCACACTCCGCAGAATTTTTCCCTTGTCCTATACATCGGCAAGCGACCATGACTTGCGTGCTGTTTCCTTGTAGATTCTCTCTGGAGTTGTTGAAAGTGTACTGCACTTCACCTACAGTCCCGAATCCATTGATCGCGACTTCGCACTGATGACCGGAGAAGGGATTGCATTCTTGAGATGCATTGGAAGCCAACGCTGCGCGATAAACTGCGGACATGGGGCCTGTTCGAGATGCCGCGATGGTGCGGTGTTCTTCCATCGGTCCATTAGCCCAAACTTGAGTAGCAGTTCCGACTGAATCTTGCAGGCGACGCAGAGGGTCGAGAGTTCCTGTTGGACCTACAGGATCAACATTTTTTGTTTGGACAAGAGGAGGACGGGCGGTATCAACACAGAGAGACAGGCAGGTTATGCATGCCAGAAGAAGGTTCAGACAGCGAAGACGCAGCATTTGGAGTAGATTTGTAAAAAGAGAAGACGTTAGACCTCACCTCATCATATGAAGGAAGCAGTGGTTTTCATGTTGAAGGTCACTCATGTGAAAGGCAGAATGTCGTCTATATAAGCCTCGGAGCGCAGACATCATGGCATGGAAGCAGCCTCCAAACATGACTCTAAACAGATTTGCGCAAATGGGGTGAGTGACGTGACATGCGGAAATCAAAACCCTGCCGCGCTAAAGGATGCTGCAAGGGTACCGCAGCCGCAGGTCTGTACGTCAAGGCCAATTGGCGCGCAGCGTAACGTAGCAACTGGAAAACAGTTGTGCAGGGTACATACGAGTAAGTTACTGTACCTTCGAGGAGTAAGTACGGCTTTCGCATAGCATGCACTGTAGGCCGTCGCCTGGCGCGTCCGCACCGAAAGTGATGACGTGGACAGTTGTGAGTTTGCATCTCTTCGAAGGATTGTGCATGGCCGCGCGCAATTTCCCATCGCGCAATCTGGATTAGAGTAAGTGGTCGCGATTGCCCGACGGCGCTTCTCGTCTGCAGTACCCTTGTACTTGTTTCTCCCGTGGGAGCCTCGACCCTTGACGGGCTCCAAGGAAGAGCGATTTAAACTAAGGACAGTAGTATGACTGCATTGCTGCGCTTCGTCTTTCGCCCCTGGCGCCACTCTCGTTTCCACGCTAATACTCTCCGCCACCGCTCCATTGCCAGAGTTCGATCTACCGTTTCGCGCGAAGAGGCTCCGTTGCGGATTTGAGCGACAGACTGAAATCTTTGCCTGTCGCGCGATCGGCATGGGCAACAACACAACACTGAGTCGCCGTCAAGGAGGGGGACGGGAGGCGCTATAGATCCTCGACTCCCATCAATACTGTACTTGGGTGTATCTCTTTGGTGTGACGTGTGACTGCCGTGACCGCTACAGACATCCCCTCTCCTCTCTCCGCCGTATTATGCATCTCGTGGGATGCTTTAAGGGCGAAGAAAGGAGGGTGTTGTGGGTCATTTGTTTTCCTGGGGCAGCCATGACCTCATCCTATAAAGCGTTCAAAGAATTCGCTAGGGTTTGTCGCAGGAATGATCTCATCCAATGGAGTGTTCGAAGAACTGGTAAAGTCTTGTCTAGTAGACACTAGGGCTACCACTCATGGAAAATGGACACGGTGATAGGCTATCAGCTTTTCTCCGTTGAAAATAATGAGCAAGTAAACAACAAAGAAGGAAGCAATATAGCAACCGCCATCTGGAATTGCTTAGCTTCATTCACACCCTGCCTATGTGGTTGGCTCGCACAAAGCCCCAACAAATAATGTATCAATTTTGTCTTCTTCCGAACAAAAAATGCAACTGCTGGCGCTATTGCTGCTGCTGGCCAAAGTGCCCGTAGCACGATTGCATTTTGCTCCGTTGGTCGGGAAATGACGAGAACTTCTGCATAGGGTGATTGCGACAGAAGGATTCGTAAGGGCTACACTCTTCACGTTTCACGTTTCACATGTGTCATGTCAAGAGCTAGAGCACACGATTACTGCACACGTCGGAGATTTTTTTTCCCGTTAGGTAGGGTTTAATCAGCAGTCGGAGGGCCTTTAAACTGCTTTTTGGTCGGACGAAAGAAACGTCTAAGTATAAAAACGGAGGCTTGTGGGATCAAAAAGCGCTTGTGGAGATAGTCTTCAGTTCTTTTGAAACTGTTTCATGTCCCCGTAGCTGTCATGCGAAGGAAACCCTTGTCACTAGAGCGTCGCTACTATGCTTTCCCTTTTCTGCAAATGTATCGTTAGTTATCGATTGCGAAAAAGGCTTCAGATACAGCGCCCAAATTTTTTCAGCGTCATCAAAACAAGATTACACGTAATTATTAGTATGAGAGAGGATTCCTATCACCTGAGCCTCAAAACTACGAGTGTGTGCTGCATACCGTATACCGTAAGACATCGCGACTCGCTGCTTGATGAGAAGTACACCCTGCAAATTGTCAATGCCATGTCCCTGGCTTCATAGCTGCCCAGCACAGATTTTCCTGTATTGTGCACGGCAACGAAATCGTGAAACAACGCATGCTTGCAAGAATCAGGATTGTTACGCCTATCCATTGACGAATGATCAAAGCCTGCATCGTTGTGATGGAGTGAAAGGCCTTTCAGTAACTTCCTGAGGATTTCTTCTGGTTGCAATCCTCATCAGGATCTCACGTGACCTCTCTTTTAAGCCGCGAGAGTCCTTGTTGCCTAGCTTTGAAGTCACGGAGAATGGCTTCTACAGTAGTGTCACCATGACCGGAGCCTTCCACAGGTTTGGCACCCCATGGCATTTACGCTTCATCGTGTATTATCTTTGGTAGATTTCATGACCGCCGCATGAAAAGAGGAGGCTTGAGATTTGGCCAGAAGAGATGGACAGACACACTGTACTGTACGTACCGGCAGTGCGGTATTGTACTGAAGATATTCGTAGTTTTACGATGGTTGATGGTCAGTGGGACATCAGCTAAACAGGATCCAACATGCTACAGTAGCGCTACAGTAGAACAGGACGAATCAAACATTAAAAAGGACGAAAGATTCAAAAGGAAAACAAAGAAAGAGAAAAAGACATGATGAAAAAGGAGACACGACACGAGGGCGGCAGTGCCGGGGATGGGTGGGAGAGAAATAGACATGGAGAGGAGAGGTAGCGGGATAGGACAGCTCGCTTCTACTACTTATGGGTCGGCGGCGAGGCGGATACAGCGAGACCCCCGGCTGTCAGTAAGTGCTTACAGAGGCGTGCTATTTCCCGTGGAGTTTCACCCCTATACACAGTGTGTATAGGGGTGAAACTCAACTACACTGTGTGTATTACACACAGTGTACAGTACATTGACCCGTACATTGACCCGTACTGTACCAGATATTGCACCGCTATCATTAAGTCCAGAAACCTCGCCTTCTCCACACCACAGGCATGTTGGGGCTCAGAAGTCTGGGGTAGCCAATGCTTTTCCCCCGTACCCTTGGGTACCGTACCGTACTCATTCATCGTCTTGTGAGTCCAGTTGTTGGAACAGGCTGAGAATTGAGCATTACCACGCCCAGATGCGGCACTCCGCGCACAGCATGGTTTGAGTATGCACTGACTATAACTCATTCATGTATGGAGCATTGGTGTCCACGTTGCCGTGCACCTGAAATCTCACACACAACACGCCTCATCTACGGTTTCACAGCAGCTCATGTCGCCACCGATGTGAATTCGGAAGAGGAGAAGGAGACTGTTTCTTATTCAAGGGAAAACGCCGATTAGAGATATCTTGTGAAGAATTCAGTGTTTTGAGAAGAAAACCCCTTCAGGAGAGAATTGTAGAGTCATATTTTCCAACCACAAAAATGGGACGACAGAAGCAGTATTGTGTCTGTATAATCCTGGTAATGAAGAAAGTTAATGCTTTACGTTTGATACAGAAAGATGTAGATATGAGCTAGCCACATTAGCACTGTGCGCAGATTCAGCTCGCGAAGTCTTCGCGATTATAACCGTTACACAACAGTACGGTACAGCGCAACAAAGTGCTCCAAGTAGATCAGCACAATGGCATCGTCGCAATGCCTTTTGTGGCTTGATATGGAACTCGCAGAATTGTTGGCGTGGAGCGTCACGTGCATGAGGCAACGCATACACAGCCAGCACCTTAGGTTTCATCTCTTCACAAGCACGCTCACTACCCATTGCCTCGTTCAGAAGAAATTTGTTTAAAGGATATAGCGGATACAGATTGAACAGACTCATATCGCCTGTTTAATTCAAACCTGTACCGAAGAAAAGGAAATGAGCGATCCAGTTGGTGGGTTGCCTACCTCTGGCGCTCTCAAAGCAATATGTTTAAGCGATTTTGAGAATCGGTACGTCATCCTTAAAGCAAAAACTAATATAAGCCTTGCTCTTAAGGACGGAAATTTGAATGGATATCATCTGCATCATGCGGCCCACCTTTCTTGGCGTTCCATTGAACAAAGCAACAGTTCACACTCCCATGTGGACCCATCTACTAAACCAAATCGACCAGAATTTGGCTACAGTCGCAATATCACGGTTTGCGTAGAGGTGACAATACAACTCCAATAACAGTCGTTTTGTGAGTCAGGTCACAAGCTTACTGCGAGGGATGCAAACAATTCAATCGCCTATGACGAATGTTCTCGATACAATCACGGGGTTCTAAATCCTATACATCTAATGCTTTGGCATATGCTGACTGTGTGCAAATTCTGACATTGAAAACATGCAGCGGCGGGAGGAAAAATGAGATTTGTTGTTGCACATGACATGACATAGCAGGAATGTCTTCAAGAACTGTCACAAGTGCATGTCTTTCATGTGGAAATACAAGCCGACGGAATTGCAGCAGGCGTTCAATGAATTAACACAGGTACTTAGCATTTTGTTATACAAATACATGCGTACGATGTACGCAGCATGTGAGAAGTCAGCAGGACCAGCAGTGAGTACAAAATATCGAGGGATGTATGGCAGATTAACTGAACTCAACGTATGTCCAAGCTGAGATGAAGAAATGTAACAATGAACCTCCTTCATTTCTTTTGTCTGGAAGGACTGAAAGGGCCACATTCCGAGAATGCGGCGGAGCAGGTGCTGCAGGTATTTTATGCTTATCCAGGCAGTGTTGTTGCTGGAAATATAATCTGAGAGGGGCCCAGCTATGATATCCCCTAAGGAATCAGTTGACCGCGGCATGCAGAGTAACGTTGATCGTCAGCACAGCAGGTGGGTTCTTTTGCAACCGCTTCTTGGCCCGAGACACATCAACATCCATCAGATTTAAGCCTCATTCTGCAATATTCCTGGCAGAAATGCCCTTTCGTCATGACGGAGTAGGATTGCCCCTCCTGCGGCGGTGGCTACAAAGGCCGAACTCCTTTTGACCGAAAGCTTTCCTCAAATTCCGTGTACTGCCATAATGGACTCCACATAATTTCTCCTATTGGCCAAGTTTCAATTCTATTAGCACAGACCTTGTTAAACGTGTCGGTCGGACGAAGCGAGTGCGTGCGCGCACCAGGCCTGATAAGCCTTCTGCATACGCAGTTTCGAGCAAGATGGTTCTCATCGTCCCTCCGCCCCTCTAGTCTCAATGAATACGTTGTTGAGTGCAATTTACACCAATCCACACCAGCTTTTGTTCAGGCCCGAAAAAATGGCTTCAACGACCAACAACTACTTGCAATGCTTGGCCTTCGGCTGTCCGCACTCTGTCTGCACCTGTTGCGGCTTCAGCTCAGTGCATACGAACGCGATCGCTAGGGTACTGCAACGCCTGACGAGTATAGCCCTACGTTTGCGGCGAGACTCGACATCCGTTCAACGTACGAGGCATAGGGCGAGTAACAAAATCCACGCGGAGAACTCTTGATCGTAGCTTGTTCAGTGGGAGCCCAAAAGTTTAGACGATGGGGAAAGCAAATTCAATTCCCGTTATCATCGTCGTACTTGCCTTGGCGTTCCAGACTTGTTGTGTCGCTCACAGGTATGTGGCCAAGGAAATAATATGGGATGCATGGGGAGTGGATTGCTTTTTCTAGTCCACTTGTAACTAACCAGTGTTTGCGATTTTGTTGGCTTCTGGATACCAGCTTCCTCACAGTTCCAATGCCTATTTCTCGAGTTGAGACTTGTCGTATAGGCGGAAACCCTGGGTTTGAAGCATTCTGTGGGGGTCCATGTCCGAACTACCATTTCCGTACTGACATGACACTGGAGAACCCAAGCACTACATGGGAGCGCGGGTCGTTGCAGACAATTCATTACTCGAAGAACAATCACGTTGGGGGATTTGTACGTCTTTCGCTAGTTCCCATTGGGGACATGGACCGCAAGGACGTGCACGACCTGATGGCGTTCTACTTTGGATGTTGGTCCTCAGGCGGGTACACATGCAACGAAAAGGAGCATCACAGAGACTGCGGGTTTGATAGAGATAATCTGGCGTGGAAAATGGACGTGTTGATCCCGACAGTGTATCCGGATGGGGTGTACGTGCTCGGTTGGTCTTGGTACGGAGGCGGTGAGACGTTTGGGTCGTTTGGGGAGTACTGGGACTGCGCGTACGTGCGAATTCAGGGGGGACCGTTGGAAGATGTGAACGGGGCGGTGTTTCGACCGGGGCCGAAATATAGCGATGGATGCCAATCGTCTGTGGAGCGGCATGGAATTTGCGTGACTGAGCCGTGTGGGAAGGAACTATGGAGCAGGAAGATGGTGCCGGGGGAGTTTAGCAACGGAAATCCGTTCATCTATCGGGCGTGGTTTGAACAGGCGTTGGAGCGACCAGAGAACCGGATTGGTGTTGCTGAGCACGATGACTTTGGGGTGTACAGATTCAAAGTGTATGATAGCGGGAACGAGATGGAGCTTGGGGCAGACATCAACGAGTTCATTGAACTGGGGGATATTCAAGGGATTTCGATCGTGCCCGAAGTGTTTGGACACGTCGATCGGGTGGATTGGATTGTGAACGGGGTGTTTGGGTCAAGCACGAGCGAATACCCGTTCTCCGTGAGTGGATCGCAGCCTGACCAGTCGTCACCGATCGGATACAACTTGTACGCATGGGATTACCATTACTTGGACAAGCGGATGTTTGTGACAGCTGTGTGCCACTCCGGTGGGAGACGAGTATACTTTTCGCATGACTTCTACTTTCGACGCTAAGGTGATGGGATGAGGGCAATGGACGGTAGAGGAGTGAAGGTAATGGGGATGCAGGTGGAATGATGAGGAGTGTGAGGATTCCTCACAATTACGATTATTATTAATTACAAACAATGTAATGTATTTGCTTTTGTGTTGATCCACAATGAGAGAAATTTCCTCAATCTCCCCGCATATGTTTTTTGCGTGCGCTGCCTCTCTCCACAGAGAGCGAGGCAGCAGCTGCAGCTTTGCTCGGTGTAACTGTGGGCGTGCACGACTGTTGATGTCAACAGTCGTGACTGTCAACAGTCGTGCACGCCCACAGTTCCATCCTGTGACATCACAGGATGGAACCGTTTCGAATACTGATATGACTTTATGCTGAAGAGCGGAGTCGAGCCGTCGAGCTGCATTGCCTGCGACATGTCACCCATATCTTTACATACAGCGCAATACCGTTGAAGTAATAAGCCCGGAAACACAGCACGCGCAACGGTGGAAGGCGTGGTGTGATCCGCGATTTCATTACATTAAATCAAGTTTTTGCGCGCAATTGCGCTCAAAAACTGCCAGATAATGCTGCAAAATGAAAAAATCACCACTTCGGCCTTGTTCAGGCGACCCACCGATAATCGCGATCAACCATCGAAATCGAGATCCCCCATGCCGTCCTAGGGTCCCTGTAGCCCATCTCCATGCAGTGTCTCCCATTGTCTAAAGTCGTTTCTTCATGAAGAATCATCAAGTTTCTCAGTTTCTGCATGAATAAACAAGCAAAAAGCAAAAATGAAAAAACAACCCGAAATCGCGGGTGTGGACTAACAGTTACCGTACTGTACAATTCGTACAACTGTACCAAAGGGTTCTGCACAGCGTGCTGCTGGTGTCCATGTGTCCCTATTATCGACAGCGGAATGGCAGCAAATCCGACAACTGGTGGGTAGAAATGAAAACACATCAAACAAACGCTTGAAACAAACACTTCACGTTGTACAACACAGTTTCACTGCCTTTTATGATACCGTACATCTTTCTACATTCCTTGTCCTGTGCTTACGTACCGTGACCAGTTGGAAACTTGTTATCGGTCGATGACGAAGACCCATACGACCGCGGCTCGGCCAGGTGGCTCTGGATCCCCGGCATGGGCCCCATTCTCGACCTCGCCGTTGCGCTGCCCAAATTCAGCCGATGCAGACTGGACCCGAACACCATATCTGTGGAAGCCGCAGACCGTTCCCACGATCGTTTCCTCTGCTTAAACTTGGCGATCACGGCACCCCTCGCGTTGTTGTACCGTCTTCTCCACAGCGGCATCGCCACGCGTTCGAGCCGTCTCAAATTCCGGCACGTCCACTGCTTGCACGACGGGCTGTCCTCCACGGCCCGCAGCAGCATCACCATGCTCTCGTCCTTGCGCCCGCACTTCCAGATCGCACGCATTATTCGCCGCTCGATGCTTGCCGAATACATGTCTTCCGGGTCATACAAACTCTCGATAATCACCGGCAGGCTGCGCTCCTGCTCGTGGAAGTAGTTAAGCAGTTGCGTCGAAAACGACGCCACTGCATCCGTCACTTTCCGTAAGATCCCTCCACATACTGCCCCTTCCGTCACCGAGCCCAGGTTTGGTGCAAGCTCCGCATACCCTACCTTAAACCCGTCATAATACCTCCGGTCTGGGTTAGTCAGCAGCATTCCCGGCGGCAAATCGCGGTCCAGTCCCAGGAGGGCCGCACACGCGGCCGTATCCCGAATGCCGCGTATGATCGCGCCCTTGCACACTGTGCGGGACGCCGTAGACAGTTCTCCATCAATCCTCCCCCATTGCTCGAGCCAGGGAAACAGCACCTCTTCCTCTGCTTTGAGCCCCGTCACGAGGAAGGCCTCAAACGTAGAAAACCACGCAAACAAGGCGCGCAGCTCCGCCCTCGTCACAGGCGCCGCGGGACGCGGCGCCGATACACAGTCGAGGATCAGGAACAGATCGGCCAACTCCAGCCGCACGGCGTTGTGCCACGTCGCGACCACGTCCAGGCTCCACACCTTGCCCAGCGGCACGGGCACCGGGGTCGGCAGCGTCAGGCTGGGCGACGACGGCGGCCCGTTCACGGAGTGGCCGCTCATCGAGTGCACCAACTCAGCGTCCAGATCGAGGCTGTTCACGCGCACGGCATCCGGATCGTCGACGATATCCGCGCACTGCTCCGCGGGGCCATTGAGCCTCTGGCGCTTGAAGGTGGCGCTGGATCTCGGCGGGCGCAGCTCGGGGGGCGACGGCGGCGACGGCGGCTCGGGCGGATCTGGCAGCGATGCCTCTGCGGGGGCCTTGTGCAGCGGGAAGCGCGGGAGGTCGAGCGAGCGGAGGCTGACGGAGTTGTCGTTGGCGGCGAAGGAGGCTGCGTACGCGGCGGCCTTCTCGGCGGCGTGGATGGCGTCGCGGGCGGCCTGGGCGGCGTCGGCGGCGTCGCGTGCGGCGCGCTCGGCGAGCGACTCCGCGGCGCGCG
>NW_005179115.1:26194-81442 GCF_000350225.1 Chondrus crispus | reverse complement strand
CAACGTGTGCCCCCCTCGGCCGGCGGCACACCGCATAATGCTTTATCATATAATGCTTAATGCTTGAACAAATCGTCGCCTTACCGTTGCATCCTCATTTGGGGTGCATGGAAAAAGCGTTTTTTCTTTTTGACTGCTACACCCGAATACTGCAAATAGTGCGGTCTGCACTATTTTGGAACGCCAATTCGAAGCCGAGGTAACGGTATTTACTGCGGTTCGCACTAATATTGATACCGCACTAATTAAGTCATTTCCCCTATTAGTGCGGTCCGCAGTAAATAATTCTGTTCTTAATAGTGCGGTCTACCCTAATTCTGTCTGTAATGCCAAATGCAATCTGGACCAATCAGAAGAGTTGAGATTTTTATTGTGTAAGGGTACTGGATATCTCTACGCGCCTTCGCCAACCACCTGGCCCTCATTCGCAATCACAGGGGCTCCCTCAAAATGGTTTAGACGCCTCTGAATTATGTTCTGTAGCTTGGGAAACAATTGTCTTTCCTCTCACTGCCCATTTGTGTTGAGCGCTAAGCCACATCTGATCATGGCTTTCCGTGCGTAGGTTAGACCCTCGCTGTCGCGTTGTGCGTTAACATCCCGAACAGCAGCTGTGGCAAGCTCCAGAACGTAGTGCTTGCCTGGATTAGGCAACTTGCCAGAAGAAGCCGTAAACTCACCCGCCATTATGCGTAAGCACACGTTGGACCGCTCTTGTGCGGACCGCCGAGGGCGCGGCTGTGCCGGAAGGCCGGAGTTGGGTTGGAGTGTGGCAGATGTAGGCGGATCCGCAGAGGAATGATGGGCATCTACAGTAGCTTCTTGTGTTGAAGCTGCGTCTCTTTCGTTCCGCAGCCGTTCGGCATTTTGGAGGGAAGAAATAATGGGAGATGCTGATACCGTCATGATACGCAAGCTGGATCTTTCGGACGGCGGGGTGCAGCTTTGATGTAAGAATGGAAAAGGTAAGCCTTCTTTATATGTGCATAACCGAAACACCACAATGGCGTTTTGTTCCAGATTTGGGTTAGTATCTGTCAAAAATGGCGCGCAGACTACACTATTAGATGTATGGTTTGCAATTAGTGCGGACCGCAGTAATTGCGCCATCGGCGATAGGCGAGAAACACTATATTTTCACCCGCACTATTTGCAGTATTCGGGTGTAATATTTTTATCCCGTCGTCATCAATCAGAGAGGTCCTGCACGTCCCAGAATGGCCGTCCCTCCGTGCCTGCCTTCCTCTCCGTGCCTTGCATCTATATCTCGCGAGATTGCAGCGCCTACGCTTGCTCCGCTGATTCAAAATCACATGCGCAGATCATAGTACCCCCCTGCACATTCGCACCAATCCCGCGCCATACCATGGACCACGCCGTCCTATCGCGACAATGTCGGCCCTGCATGCAAGGCTTTGCCTAGTCCACGAAACAACAACACGTATTACACTCGCTTCTCGTGGCGTGTACAGGAGACGCGATGCGACTCTCTAGGGGACAAAGGAAAGAAGAAGCAAAAGCGCGAGGGAACAAGCACGAAGCCACCAAAATATCTAGATAGTATTAGGCAAAAAAATCAATCTTAAACAAACGGCTTTCCATTATCATCGCCATATTCCAAAAAATCCATCTCCGAGTCGGCGACATGGACAAAGCCAGCGCTTGCATAAATGTCACAGCGTCCATATTTTTTGGGTTGTGTTTCATTTTCCTTCTTGTTTTTTTGTGTGGGAGTGGAGGCCGGGAGGGGAGCGAGGGAATGAGCCTTGTTGACGACTTCGCGTGAAAACAAAGATAGAAAAACTTAAAACAGTTCGAGCGAGTCGAACTCGACCTGGCTGGGCATCGCGTCCACACGTAGGAAGCAATCCAGCAACTTGTCATCTGGCACGCTGAGCAGCTCCGCCGGGACCGTCCCGTTCGCAATGTCAAATACCTCATCTTTCACCGCATTCAAATCCCTTACAAATTGTTGATGGTGCGGTGGCGGAGCCTCTAGCGGGACAAGTGGCGGCATATCGGACACCCCGAATGCCTCGCTATTATCTTCAGTTTGACTCTCTAAACGCGGCTGCTGCATAAGCGCACCTGTCGCCGACATGCCCATAAACATTTCAGCCCCAACGCGGGCATCCGCAAAGGCGTCGGCCTGGTCATGGTCTTGCATATCACTCGGCAGCGAGTTGGAATCCGATTCCCCTCGGTTCCCCTCGCTTTCATCCTGGTCTTCTTCTTCCGAAGTTGGAGCGTTGGCCATAAGGAGTCTATTCTTTTCCTTCTCAGCCTCGTACGCCTTGACAACCGAATTCATGTTGCCTTCCAACTGTACAATCTGAGCTTCAAGCGCCTTGGTGTACGCTTCCCGTCGCACCCGACTAGCGGCGGCCGAGTGCCGATTCATGAGCAACCTGCGCTCATATTTCTTCGCGTTGGTAGCCTCGTCATCGCCATCGACGAGGTCAATCTCCGGTCCGCACTTGGACAGCTTGAAGTCGTCGCGAACCTTCTCCGCCTCATCAGCGGCGCGCTGAATAGCCTTGGTGGCGGAGATGGCATTTGCAGACGCGGCGGCAACTAGGCTTGGAGCTGCGCGCTGCAGGGCGGTGGACTTGTAGATGACATGCCTCGGCTTCTGCCTGCGCGGCGGCGAGCGCTTCGACTGGAGATCAACCGGGGCCGCGGGCGGACGCGACGACGCCGAGGTGAGAAAGACTTCGGACTTGGCCGAGGCGCCGTGCATTCCGATGACCGGACTGCCGGCCACGGGCGGGCGGCGACGATGGGCCGGCGGGGGGGGCGGACGCGCGCGGGCTAGGGGGGGTGACGGCAGAATGGCGTCGCGGGGATGGTGGCACGACGCACGATGGCGCGGTGCGCTGGCAGAGAGAACGCGGTGCGTTTGCTTCGCGGCAGTGCGGGAGGGGGGCAGCAGACGAAGGCGCTGGAAGGAGGGGTGGAGGGGTCGGGGATGGTGTGAGAGGGAGAGAGGGAGAGATGAAGACAGCGGTGCACGAGGTGTTTCGTTGGTTAGGGTCGGGGTAGGTAGCTGGTGGAGTGAAGGGCGTGGGGTGGGGGAGGGGAGGGGGAGGGGGAGGGGTAGGCGGGGTGGAGGCCTGGTATTTTTGCGGCTTCTTTTCTTGTATGGGGAGAGGAGCTAGGAACACGGAGAGTGGTTTTCAATGGCGTTGCTGCGCTGGCAGGGGCGCGGGGGCCCGGTCGGGGCGCGTGCCAGCAAGAGGGGCGTCCAGCGGAGGCGGAGGCGGCGTGGCGCGCGACATAATGGCTCGGGATGGCGGCGGCGCGCGCGGGCGAGCCAATCGCCGCGCACGCACAGCTGTGCAGAATTGGGACACGGCCCGCGGGGCATGCGCCGCCGCGCTTCGGTACACGTGCCGCCCCTGCAGCGCGAAAGGGGCCGCATGCCATGCTCGCCGCAGACCCCGCTAGAACGCGCCCCGCTTTCGGGCCGCTCCGTCCCGCAAAAACGGAGCCCCGTCCCCCCCTCGACATCCCCCGCAAGTGCCCCGGTGCCCGGCCGCATGCCCCTCCCGTGCCGAGAGAAACTCACCCCCCCCCCTCCCCGGCGATGTGCATTGGTCGCCTTGTTCGGCTGGAGGACATGCGCCACAGCTTGCCTCTCTCGCTTCTTCTCTCTACCTCTGCCTGCCTGCTCTTGGGCCTGCTTGCGCCCGATTTGTTACTCATGAAAGTCCTGTCACCTTCTGGAAACATAAACCCGCTGCTTCCTCTATGCTGCACCCCCGTTTCTATCGCATGTGCCCTCTCGTAGTACCAGTGCGTCCTACGATATAGTGCTATAGCGTGACATACCTCTAGCTATGGCACTATTGGAGGGATGGCACTATATAAAGGAGGCTCAAATACATATATTTGGGGACAAAGCACACTGCTAACACAAACACAACAAAGCCTGTATAACACAACTAAATAACTTCATCCTTTGAGTACTGAACCATGCTGGATGATACACGTGTGAGCTTATGATAACCTGTGCCAGAGGGTGAGCCATAGCACTATATAGAGGGAAGCAGTACTAAAGTAGGCACTATTGAGCGACCCCCCCCTGTACAAACGTTGTCCATAAAATAACGCCTTGTTTTTTTTCCATTTGCCCACAAACTCGCTGGACGTAAAGTAAACCCGAGTTTGAAAAATCCCACCACGAGTTTTGCGGACTGACCTCCAGCAAGGTACTGTACCTGCCCGCAACAAACGGAAGTCTGGTACAGAGGGCCCTACTCATTAGTGCCGCCCCGTGTAAGACCCCAAAATTGGCACTATTGGGAGACGGCATTAATAGGTGACGTCGTCACATCTATTTTCTTGCATTCGGTAATTAACGTCTGCCTGCTTCGCGTTGGGTCTCTGTCGTGTTTTGCAGTGAGAAACGCGCGCTTTGCGGACCTCAGATACGATAGAGCGTCTGAAACTTGACATTCAGTAGCCAAATCTTCCAGCTCTCCAAACAATTCCGCAATCTCAACGACAGAGGGGACAGTCCTTCGCTCGCTCGCGTCCTCTGCGCTCCCATCTTCATCACTTGATTGCGTTGTAGTTGTGTTCGCCACCCCCTGAACTGACTCAAAAAAGGTCCATGGCATCATTAACAAACGCCTCTACCACACTTTCGTCGGACTCAATATTTACCCACCGTTCCACATGAGAAATTCGAGCAGCTTAGCCTCTAGATTTGGGACCCGTACGGCCTGACGGGTCTTCAATTGCAGTGATTTGGGCTTCTTGTTGGCTACGCGGAGTAATTTGGGAGCAGTTGCTCTGATGTTTCGCACGGTGCGCCCTGCTATGCCGAACTGCCGCTCAATTGCTTCGGTACAGTGTCCCTTTTCGAGCAGATCTGCAATGTCTAGCTTCTGCGTTATTGTCAGGCGCTTGCGCGTTGCGTTTTTTATTTCCGGAACCGGATCCGGATCCATAAGGAGGACAAGCTCTTTCCAGCAACGCTGTTCGGCAAATGGAATGGGGCTTAGATGCCGCTTTCACATGTTTTCACGCGCGACGGACGGACAGCTGCATATCACCTGGACCCGTGCGACACGTGGCACTTTTCGTGTTCGTACGTCTGGCCGGCATTAATGGGAGGGTGGCATTAGCAAATGTGGCACTAATGAGAGTCCCCCCCCCTGTATATCGTTGTGCCGCCCGACGGATCACGCGCACCTGCGCGAATGCTCGCTGAAGCGAATATTGTAGCTCGCCACAAGGATAGAAAGGTTCTCAGCCGAAAGGGCGATGTGTTTCGTCTTCTTGACAGGCTGAGGGGGGCCGTTTAGAGAGGACCGCTTTTTAGAAGCTTCTACATGTCTACCTTTCGTGGTTGCTTCGGCGGCACCTGTGGCAGACCCTGCCGCGCTTTGATCCATTGATGGAATCTGCGCAGATGAAGCGATAGGGGCGTCCATGACCCATATCGATACGACCCGTGCAGCCTGAGACCCGTTTGTGCTGATGAAAAGAACGGAAGACCCACTTCGTTTTTCTTCACGACGGGTCGATCCGGCACTGCTGTGATCAGGTGGATATGAATCTCGTGGAAAACACAAAAACCAGCCTGTTAAGACACACCCTCAGGGTGTGTCTTAACAGGCTGGTTATTGTGTTTTTTCAGGGTGAAAACGCAGCCGCGAAAGCTGCAAGCTCGCCCAAAATTTACCCCTACCCAAATTTACCTCGAGGTAAGCCGACAGGAAGGGTATCTTGCCTCTGATTCAAAGTGAACTTAGTGCGAGGGGGACTCACAATGCAAGTGTCACTGGCCAGTGGATCTCATTTTATTCACTGGATACGTCGGCGGATGCTACCACAAACTACGGACAGTAAATCGGCCTGACGCAAGAATTGGATCCGGTGCAGTTCTTTTCTGCGATGTATGAGTTTGAAAGGCGAGGTCGTGGAATGCCTCCTTCGTATTTTATTATTTTAATAATACGCGGTGGTGTTTGACATTTATGGGTTTACGCAAGACAGAATTCTGTAATTAATTTAAAAATGAGAAATGGACAAACAGCAATGCAGAATTCTTATTTCTGAAAAGTCATTGCAGAATATTTTAAAGCAGTAAAGGGGGGGTGCTGGAGACGTCGGACAAAAACCTCAATATTAAAAGGAAAAAGTACTTGTAATTGTCAAGCAATCACCATTTTTTATGTTTTGCGACGGGGACACTCTCAGCCTGTCGTCCACTGGGACTTGGCGAAAACAACCACGGACACAGAAGAGGAGTGAGATTGAAGCGCGCGGACACTTTTGCACCTCAACCGAGCACTAAGATCGGACATCCAAGCAAATAAATAAAAATAGAAAAGTCCGCCTATTTTGTATTTTTGGGTTGTTGCACACTTATACGTAGAAAGCCGTGCGCAATCGATTGAGATATTTTTTCTTTAATTTCAACCACGTCGTTCTGATATACGGCGCACTATCTGGCGCCGTTACGAGCGGCGGTGCTCCTTGGCCCGTGTCGGAGATATTTTTCAAAATATTTTGCATGTCCGATTTTTTTGTCACTGTCCGACAACACCAGCAACCCCCTTTACTGTAGTTTACGCTACAGTTCGTGAGAACCAGATGTGAGTATGACCTCTGCCCCTCTGGGTGGTAGTCCTGGAACGCGCTATTCGTATCGGAGTGGAGCACTCGGAAGCTGAGCTGCTGGCCATCGGGATCCGACCGCAGACTCGTAAAGAGTACGAGGGGCAGGCGCGACTTAAGGTCGAAGACGCACGCGACGGGGAGGAAGACGAGGAGGAGGAGGATGACGAGGACGAATACGATGAGGATGAGAGGATGACCGAGCGGCTCCGCGAGTCGGGGATCACGAACGGGGCGCACGTGATGGCGATAGTGATGCTGGCGGAGATTGCCGTGGGAGACGGAGAAGGCGATGCGGCTGCTGGAGCGGGCCGTGAGAGAGGTAGAGGTGCCGAACGCACTGGAGAGGGTGACGGTGAACTTTGAGATGCTGCGCGTGCTGACGGAGGAGGGGCGGGACGACGGGGAGCGGTGCGCGCGCGTGGGGCGGCTGTGCCGGCTGATGACGGAGCGGAGCAGGCGGTGCAAGGGGGCCTGGGTGCTCGGCGAGATGACGCGGCACGGGCGCAGGGCGCGACTGAGCGCGCGCGACGCAGTGCACTGGTTCGAGCGCGGCGTGTGCGGCGGCGAGGCGCGCGCCGCCCTGGCGCTGACGGAGAGGCTTGTCGAGGTCGAGGGCGAGGGCGACGTGCCGGCCGAGCGCGGCCGCGCCGTGCTGCTCGCCGCGCAGGCCGTCGCGGGCGGCGGCTCGGTTGCGAGGCGCGCGGTCGTGGTGCTAGCGAGGGTGTGGAACGCGCGGAGGGGGAAAGGGTGATCTCCTTGGAGGAGCCCCGGCGTGGAGAGAGAGAGTGATGCACACGTTGTCCCGCAAGTTCTTTCCCCCCCTCGCTCCTCACCCGCTCCCGTCCCCACCTTCCTCTCCACCTCTCCACCGCTCCTCGCTCTCCTCACCTCTCTTCACCGCTCCGCACCGCTCCCCTCTCTCTATCTTCCTCCGACGCACCTCCGCTTCTCGCGACCGAACCCCCGCTCCGCTCCCTTCCCCCAGACGCTCCCTCGCTTTCTGTATACACACTTGTTTCCACGTTGGCGCACAAGGCAAAACCGCAATGCATGCTGTACTCACACCATACATACACCGTACATAACTATTAAAGCTGCTACGCGGCCGCCCGCCCGACCTCCAACCCAGCCCCCCTCCGCTCCCACCCATCCCTCACCCCGACCAGCGAAGAAAAGACTACGGCTCTCCGATCTCACGCCCGAACATGAAGACGCTTTCCACGCTTCTGACGCTGACACTTCTGTCCCCCGCGCTGGCGGCGCCGCTGCAGGCGGTGTCGCGCGCGACGTCCGGGCTGAACCTGGCGTTCTGCTCGCCGACGAGCGAGTGCGTGGCGCTGCGGCTGTGCTACGGGGACGACCTGGCGACGCTGTGCCGGCCCGACGACGCGCTGTGCTTCCGCTTCCCCACGACCGTGCCGACGTGCGCTACCATACTGGGGAGGGGAACAGGGTGATGTGAGGGCGGACGGGGCGACAGAGCAGCGGGGCGACAGAGCAGGGGGGGTTTGGAGGGATTTATTATGCACGTACTGTTTGGCGCGCTCATGTAGGACAACTGTCCCGAATTTCCCGAATTTCTAAGTCTCTCCCTGGTCAGTTGACGTTTTTCCTATTTGCTGTTTTTCCTCTACCACTGTCTTCTACACCCGTCAAGCCGCAGTTATTAAGTTTAAGGAGTTTGACCATCGCGCCGAGAGCGACAATCAAGGCATTATGGATTATGTGCTGCAAGACGAGTTTCATGACTCCTTCCTTGACGACCCAATGCAGCTTTTCTCGAGTAGTGACGACGACAGTGACGACAAAGTCATCCGCAGAGGCTCCCGTGCTGGTCGTTCTGGAAATATTGAAAGAGGCAGAGAATCAGCTGCTCTGCGTTTGCACAATGATTACTTTGCGCCAACTCCAACCTACACTGCTCACCATTTTCAGCGTAGATTCCGCATATCGCGGTCTGTGTTCGACAGAATTATCGCGGCAATACCGACAAGTGATATTTATTTTGTACAGCGCGAGGACTGTACGAAACGAAAGGGATTTACTTGCCACCAGAAAGCCACAGCAGCGCTGCGTTTACTTGCATATGGCATCACAGCCGACTCGGTGGATGAATACATTCGGATGGCAGAACCGACCGCGTTGGAGTGTCTAAAGCGATTTGCGAGGGCTGTGATTAGTTGTTTCGGAGCACGTTATCTCAGAGCGCCAGACGTAGAGGATGTGAAAAAAATACTGTGTCGTTCTGCGAGGAGGGGATTCCCTGGGATGTTGCCCAATGGTTTACTTGCACTTGGAAAGTCATAAACTATTTGTAGGATAGCACCTGAGGCAAATTCCGGATATTTGCCTCCGTTTTTCGGAGGGTGCTATATTTTTTCCTCTGTTTTTGGACGAGTAGGGTTGCATTTCGGAGGAAAAAAAGCAAATAAAGTAATTTGCTGATTTGATCAAGTGCCGGTGGGGATGCTCTCACAGCTTCATTGCAGAATTCTGTATCTGTTTTACACCTGTCATACGTATTGCAGAATTCTGAAAAAATCATTTCAGAATTCTGCTTGCGTAATGCTCTTAAAACCCACTATTGTTCAGATTAGGGGGAACCCCCCGAGTAGAGCAGTGTTGAACCGGGGCCAGGAAAGCATCGATGTCGTTCGCATGGCGAAACAGGTAGCAGACCTCACCATTTTCTTTGCAAACCTTTGTGATGTAGCCTCGCTGCCTTCTGGGCGGCAGCTTTTGCGACCTCTTTCGCACCGCGCGCGCGACGGGCCCCGCGATGGCGGGGACCAGGCGTACTACCGTACGCAGGGTCACTGCACTACATCACCCCCCGCTTCAAGGGGTGTGCCGATCCGCCTTTGAACAGCGGTCCATTTTGCCGGCAGTTTGCACTGCCATTCCGATTGAAAACTTGTACGCGTGCTGCCATTCCTCCGCGGGATACAAGGAATTACGCTTTTAATTTCAAGAAACTTTTTCTGTTCCGAACACAGCAAACAACGCGCGCAAAATGATTATCGAACTGACCATGGGGGTCCCCTTGTGGAACGTGGTACGGTTCATTACGTTAAGTGTCATCATGACTACTGTACTGTCCAGGGTGTTGTCATCGGGTGTAGCTCTAGGGGCCGGGGCTAGGGTGTCGACGGTGCACTCAGTTAGGCTCAAACCTCGTCCGTACACGAGAGGATCACTTGTAACAGAAGAGGACGACAAGGACTGGAAACTCAGGATTCTGCTATTATCAGTTACAGTGGCACTATTTACGGCCGACTTGTTGATAGAGTTCAGGTCCGGCACTGCTGCCAGGGTCAGTGATAAGCTAGTCGACGTGGGTTATAACAACTTGGAATTCGAAGTTCCCATGGAAGTGAGGGATCTAGGGAAAAGACGCTGGGCTCCAGCACGGAGGTTATACCGAGATTTTAACGCCTCATATCGGGTGTGGGGTGGAGCCAATTATCAAGAAAGCGGTTATACTCTGACAGAGTCAGACTTGGAGATAATTCGGAATCCCACCGACATACCTAGGTCCGACAGACAGGTATTACCGGGTGACACACACATATTTGACGAGTGGGTGGTCCTAGGTAGTGGAGAAGACCTATGGTTCTCAGGTGGGGCTTTCATGGCATTGCTGAGGGACAAGTATGTCATTCTATTCAGTGGGGACCAGGTCTATGTCCTAGAGGAAATATCAAACCGGGGGGATCCATCAATAGCCGTTGTTGAGATGGTGATCAATAAGCTATTCTGGGACAACTTGGCGGTACATAGCCGTTTTGGTAACACTCTAGTTGTTGAGATGTACAGGCCCCCGAGTCTGTCAATAGACTGTGGACGAGCGCCCGAATATCCTAGCAGTTGGGATGTGGGGTGTATAGATCCATCTACTCAGTTGGGGCGGTACATCGGCACGACCGGGACGCTCCGGAAGTTGATCAACTTGTGCTGGCTGAATACGGATTGAATGTCAATTATGGAATGAGAACGAGGCCAGATATTAATTGGGACGTTCTGTTGGAATCGAGAAGCGTCTCTGCTAGCCAGGACACTGGGAGAGTCGCTAGTGAAGTCCTGTACAGCGTCAACGTTACTCTGGTAACTACTCGGACAATAGGGGCAATTTTGGTCCGGGGCGGAGTGAAGGCGTCTATATGCTTGGTACCAATGACCCACTTCAACGACACGAGTGACTTGATATGCAGGGTACGAACATGGGATGATGAGAAAGAAATGTTATCAGCGTTCCAGGCGATACAGCTGACGGCTGCAAACTACAATAATTTGTGGCAAATAAGTACGCATTGGGCAGACCCAGACAATGAACTAGCTCACACCCGAGTCAGTTGGATCTCCCCTCAACTTAAGGAGAGACGCGGCAGAGTAATGTCGGATGTGCGGACCGTGGCCACAGTCAACGTTTTCTTTCTAGTGGGTGTAACTATTGTCGTGGCCGTCCTTCTGATGGGATGCTGCCTGTCAGCAGTGACGTGGTGGAGTAATAGCGGGGCTCCAGAGAGTGTAAGTTTGTGACCTTGGACGGAAGTAGGCGAGTGTTGGCCATGTCGTTGGTAAGCAAGTACAACTGTTCTTAGGTGCCTAGTGGCATACCGACTACGGCCCTAATCAGGAAAGGGGAGTTCACGTGTCACCTTAGCACTTATTATTCAACAGCGACTGAAGTTCTCAGCTTGAAGGATGCACACTCGAGCGGCCTGCTAGTGATGGGAGGGCGAAAACCGCGGCCCGAGCGCGACTAAAAAAAGTTTGTGCGAGGCCCTTGGATGCAATGGGGGGAGGGACTCGTCAGATGGCGGCGGCAGTTGGAGCTGGGAAGACGGTCCTGAGCGGGAAGAAGGCCGTAGCGGAAGGTGATCTTGGGGAGAGTCCAGAACCCTGCAAGGGAGATTTATCTGGAAGGTGGCAAGACGTTAGCGAGGAGAAGACCTACGCCGCTGTAAGCACAGTTTCAATTTCTGAACTGCGACGGTTAGATTACGACGTGGACCTGAACGCAGTTACAGAATTGCAGACTTGAGTGAGCAACCTTGGATTTAGATTCGGACGCTTCTAGAAGGACTGCGAGCGTCGGAAGACGTGGAAGGGACTGACCCCGCGGACACCACGCTTCCCCAGAAAAAGAAAAGACCTACAGTGGGGACCACGATATAAGAACACCTCGTGCCAACCCTTCATGCTGCTCTTAATCCGAGGTTGCTACTATTCAAGAATCTCGCACAGGATGCCCATTTTACTCCTTAGAACGCTGTAACGCCTCACCAATAAGTAGTTGCCTGGACCTGTGCACAGAAGCCCTCCCTCGTAAGCGCGCGAACAAGCTTCTCACTCTCCGCAACAACATCCCTACCTCTGTTATATTGCAATCATGAGCAATTGTTTCTAGTGGTAGCATAATGCATTCAGACCAACTGATGTCGGTATAGTGGCGGTCGGTATAGTGGCGCGTTCTTCCCCAATATTTGTCTACCGGCTGACGGGGACATACGCGCCGTGACAGCGGTGACATTCACAGGTTTTGGGGAAAACCGTAATGTTACTGAAAAGGGCTTGGCGGGGGTTCAGTGCAGTGCAAAAATTGCAGATGTCCGCACTACTGCCGAAAATGTCTGCACCATAGTGCAGACAATAATCAAGCCAACAATTGTACTGTAATTACAATGGCTGACAGTCGCTGTAGCAGCCGATAGACAAGCATATTGTCGCCTCGATCCCATCGTGCAGACACGCTGTGCGTCGTGCGATATGAGGCCCTCGGCAAGCCTCGGTGCTCATATCTGCACTCGGCGCGTGTCTGCACTCGAATCGAGGCGACAACCCCTACATATGTTGTTTCGTCACTGCCCTAAGGGTAACCTCCTCCACAGCCGCGGAGGAATGGAACAGGCGGACTGTGGGCGGGGCTTCTAAGATGCGTTTGAAATACCCCGAGAAAAGGCCTGTGTGATTGGAATTACAGTGTCTGATGGGTCTTGAAGTTATGATACCGTGCCAAGCGAAAATGGTGCTCTTACTGCGAGGTCGGTCTTATTCAAAGTGCTCTTATTTGGGGGCCCCCCCCCCCCCCTGTACCACCCCCATTTACAGTAGTGCTGTACCCAACAACAATCTGCGAGCAAAATTTCAACCTTCATGATCCACCCGCCAAGGAATGAGATTTGGATCCCGCATGATCCACAACACGTGTGTCTCCCGAAAAATATGCAAAAAACAAAACAAAAAGGATAGCGCTCGACAACGGAGAGATTTCCGTCAGATTCGAACTCTCGCTCCCTAGGGAAATGGATTAGCAGTCCATCGCCTTAACCACTCGGCCACGTTGTCTACTGCGAGCATGCAATATAGTGATTCTGTCTTCGTATTTATTTGATCGTATCTACGACTCTAGCCCCCACTGTAATGCGGCCCATTTGAATAAAAATCGTACATGCGGCCCATTACACCGATTCGGTCAAGTCAGTGTGAGTTAAAGTGGATTTATTTTGACTCGATTGCTGCTGCGCATGTCCAGCGATGATGTTCGACATGGCAGGGGACGGCTCGCCGTCACCTGATTCGCCTGCTTAGCGCGTGAATCCAACCACGTCACTCATACCCGCGCGCATCGCCATCCGCTACCCATGCAATTCCTGTCGTGATTGACAACCAACCGCCCCGCGGCCGCCCCCTCCGCCTCGTCTTCTTCTACCCTTGAAGAGGGCGACCCTCCAAACCTCCAACCCTCGCCCCCATCCCCACCCTCCCCACCACCCCGCATCTCCCACCCCCTCCCCCTCACAATGGCTTGCCCCGCCCCGGCACGCACCCCCACCCCCGCCGCAGCCCCCCCGCTGCCCGACCTGCCCCCCGCCCTGCCGGCGCTTGACCTCACCGCTGCGCCCGCCCTCAAGCCGCCGCCGCCGCACGCGCGCCGCCACCCGCACTCACGGTCCGCGCCTTCCTCGCCCAAGCACCGCGTCTCGGCCTGCCCCTTCGCCTTCGTCGCCTCCTCCTCCTCCTCCACCGCCGCCTCCGCCTGTCCGTTCGCGCGTCTGGCCCCTGCGCGCACCGCCGTCGTCCGCGCGGAGCGCGCCGCCGCTGCGGAACAACTCTCCGACCCCGATAACAACCCCTCCGAGCAGGCCCTCGTCGTCTATACTCCGAGAAGGTGCCCGCTGTGGGTCCGCGTCCTCAGGTTTTCTGCAAAGTATGTCGCCAAGCAGGTCGTCATCCGCACGCTCAAGAGCTCGCTCATAAGGTTTTTGGCCGCACTGAGAAAATGATCCCCGTGCCGCATTGCCTGTTCATCACCAAACCCAACGCCTCGCTCCCACACTTTTCAGCACTATGGCTTGCCGATTAACTTTGACACTTCATCCTAACGCAATACGGCTTCCATAGCTAATCAACTTTACAATACGCAGAAAAAAAGAAAAAAAAAGTCGGCACTCTATCTGCGATATATAGTCACGACCTGGGGTGCTGTTCATATTATCACTCCATCGTGTGCTTCTCATGTACAAGGGTCACCACAGCGGGTCTCTTCAGATAAACAGCAGGCTTGAACTGACGACCCCCGCCTTTCTTTAGTTCACTAAACGCTCGAAAGCTTTTGTCCTGCCCTTCCAATATCATTGTCAGCGTCCCTCCCCTCGTCAAGTTCAACATCATTTTCACTGTCTTTCCCGGCGTCATACTCGGACCCTTCCGTCTTTGTATCATCCCGTTTTGTGTGCAAGAGCCTTGAGAACCAAACGCCCATCCCAGACGACCCTGCCCGAAAAAGTCGTTTGGATGCGATTCGCTTCCTGTTATTCCAATCCACGTGCAGTCACTATCCTTTCCTATACGGAATGTCCATTCGTGCCGACCGCTCTTTACCCACGGTCCACCTAACAATCGCGTCTTGTAGCCAGCGCTAAACTCTGTGAGGATCTTGCTTTGGTTGTCCCACGTAGAACCACCGCGGAAACTATCGTATAGTGCTCGTCCTCGTTCGGCTTCCAGTGCCTGTTGTTGATATATTGTTAAAATTTGTTCGCGATCAACCAGACCCGATGGCTCGAGATAGTCTCGTACAAATGATGGCTTTAGACGCTCCAATTGTATGTGATGCACCATCTCTCTTGCCAACTTCCATCGCTCTTCGTCCGCAACTTGCACAGGAGGACGCTTTTCAGGAGCGGGAGGAATTGTGTCGGGAGCACGTATCACCTCATCAGCCTTTCGCTTGCCTAACAGGGATTTGGTTTTCTTCCCCGGAGATGGGGTCTCCTCTTTCGAGTTTGACTCTTCATTTGGCTTTGCTTTTTCTAAAACTAATGCTTTGCGGGGGCGCAAAGACCCCAACGAGACACCGTCCGTAGCCCAAAAGTAAAGGACTTGCAAGAGGTAGGTCTCGCTGGTGAAGAGGTCGTCATCCATAAGAATCTTTTCAAACGTACTCGGCTGGAGCATGAGAACGCCACAGTCTGCATCCCTTTTCCTATTCAGACGGGGAGCCGGCATTGTGTGTCCTTTCGCGTTGCGGAGCGAGATTCTAAAATCCTCAACGAGGAGACAATCATGCGGGGCTGTCCTCATCTTTTTCCACACCGCCACCATAATCTGAGGAGCAATCATCTCTAAGGCTGGCTGTCTTCCAGCGGTCTCCATGACAACACACGTAACGCTCGGAATTTCGGAGATCATATTGACCAGCAGCGACGTAACGCGCTTCGCCAAACTCGCCAGCTGCAAGTAATCCGCCGCAAGTAGCAGTTCAATCAAGTGGATAATGTCCACGGCGCCAAGCCCCACACTCGCAAGATCCGCGGGGGGCTTGGCCGGAGCAGTATTCGGGGCGGCCTTCCTCCTCTTCCTTCCGATGGTCGGATAGAAGCCGTACGGTTGTGTCCTGACGCTATGGAGGGCTGCGGTGGCCCTGGTGACCAAGTCGCAGCCGTCCGTGTACGCGTACTCGACGATCTGCTGCAGCGCGAGCGAGGAGGCCTCCGGGATGGCGAGCACCTTCTCGGACTTGTCGGCGTAGTTGGCGAACAGGCGGGCGCGGAAGTAGGGGCTGCGCACCGCCAGCAGCGCGCGCACCGCGGGCACGCGCGCGCCGTCGCGCGCCACCAGCACGACGTCGGAGAAATGGGCCGCACCCGTACCGAGAAGGTCCTTCCGGATGGCGCCCGAGATGGTGTCCGGCTTGGTGTCCGCGTCGGGCGCGCGCGGCGGAGGCGAACGAGGAGGCGAACGAGGGGGCGGAGGAGGGGGCGAACAAGGAGGCCGCGAGGGCTCGGCGGCCGGCGGCGCGGTGGTTGGGGGCGGCATGAGGAGCGCGGGTGGGGTTTGGGTTTGATGTGGGCGTTGGACGCGAGAAGGAGGACGTGAAGGCGAGGACGTGCACTGTGCAAGCCGCGGGGTGAGGACTGCGGGGAAGGTGCGCCGGGGAAGAGATAATTTACGCGTGTGCGCGAGCAATTGACACAGGGTACTGTATCTTAGGTACAAGTACAGTACATGACGGGCTTGGTGGCCTTGGAAGCGGGTTCTCCCTGGTTGTAAATAAAGTTTTTTATCATACGCGATATGCACCGTGATTTTAATACAATTCTCAATAAACTCAATTACAGTAGGGGCAAAAGAAGCCATTGAATTTCTTGAAAAACTTGGATCTTCTGACTCTCAGAAGATCTCGGATGCGAGAGAAGTTTTCAGGACTGCACACGTGGCGGTGCAATTTTCTGTACAGTAGCACGTACCGTAGCACTCTTCTGGACGTCCTGCCGTCCTGTCATACGGCATAATTTTCATTACGTTGACATATTTCCAATTGCCCAACCATTTCCCTCGAATGCATTACCTCGAGGGCATTACACCTCTCTTCCCCACCCTCTGTAAGCCGCACTCCGTCATCCAACCCAATCACAATCGACGAAACCTCGAGTTGCGCCCGTGCCTGATTGCCGTGCCTCAGATCACCTGTCTCTCTACTTCGCTTCCTCCTCGCAACCTCCCCGTCCCACCATCTCCGCCCGCCCATCTCATCTTGTTCTTCCGCCCCCTTCCCATCCTCTCTCATCGTCCCTAGATCAACCCCCCCCCCCCGCCCGATCCCTCCACCACCCATCATGCCAATCGCCTTCATTCCCGCGACCCCCCTCTCGCACCACCCGCTCCGCCGCGCGACCCTCCAAACGACGCGTCCGCGCCCGCTCGCGCCGTCGCCACCGGCCCGTCGCGCGCGCCATGTGCCACTCGCCACCATGAGCGCGGCCCCACTCAAACCGCTGGTCCCCATCCTGATGGGCTCGGGCTCGGACATGAAGTACTGTTCCAAGATCGCCGACGCCCTCACGGCCCTGGGCATCGACTCGGAGCTCCGCATCGCCTCTGCGCACAAGATCCCCGCACGCCTGCTCTCGGTCATCGAGGCGTACGAGGCCTGCCCGCGCCCGAAGCTCTACATCGCCGTCGCGGGCCGCTCCAACGCCCTCTCGGGCATGCTCGACTGCGCCGTCACCGCCCCCGTCATCTCCTGCCCGCCCTACTCCGATACCTTCGGAGGCGCCGACCTCTTCTCCTCCATTCGCATGCCGTCCGGCGTCGCACCGGCCCTCGTTCTCGAACCCGCTGGAGCCGCTTTGCTCGCCGCGAAGACCCTCGGCGTGTATGATCCCCAAGTCCGCCAGTCCGTCGCCACCTTGCAGAAGGCCAACAGGGATCGCTTGTTTATCGACGATGCCCTGTCTGTCACTAAGACCTACGCCCCGCAGATCGCCGCCGTCAGAGAGGCCGCCCAGACCATGGTGGAGACCACCCCCTCCTTGGTCTTCGCTTCCGCCGCCGCGGCCACCGTGTCCGCTGTTCGGAACGGCAAAGTCCGTGATCAGTACGACTTTGTCGGTAACGATAACGCAGGGAATGAAAAGGCTAACCTCGTCGCCCTTGTTACCACCGACAGGCAGAGCGCTTTCGATCGCGTCCTGGCCGCTATTCCGTTCAAGGGCGCTGTCCTTAACCAGACTGCCGCCTGGTGGTTTGAAAACACCCGCCACATCATTCCGAATCACGTCGTTTCTGTTCCGCATCCCAACGTCACAATTGCGCGCAGGTGCAAACCTTTCCCAGTTGAATTCGTTGTTAGGGGGTATATTACTGGGTCTACTGATACGAGCTTGTGGAAAAACTACAGCAACGGAGTGAGAAACTATTGCGGTATCGACTTTCCGGAAGGGCTTGCGAAGAACCAGAAACTGGATGCCAATGTGCTCACGCCGACAACAAAGGAGGACGCCGGCGATCGCCCGATTGCCCCCAAAGATGTCGTAGCTGAGGGCCTCATGTCCCAGGCAGATTGGGATACCTGCGCAAAGGCCGCGATGAGTCTTTTCGAATACGGTCAAAAAGTTGCGGGCGATAATGGCCTCATTTTGGTCGATACCAAGTATGAGTTTGGACGGGATGACGACGGTACCATTCGCCTCATTGATGAAGTCCATACTCCGGATTCTTCGAGGTATTGGCTGTCAACATCGTACAAGGCGCGGACATCAAAGGGCGAAGAACCTGAGAACATTGACAAAGAATTTTTGCGACTTTGGTTCCGTGATAACTGCGACCCCTACGACAAGTCCAAGGAGCTACCAGATGCACCAGCTGATCTTGTAGATGAGCTTAGCCGAAGGTACATCATGCTCTACGAACTAATCACCGGGCAGTCGTTTGACTTTTCAGCTGAAAGTGGACCCAGCGCCATTGCGTCTAGTGTAGACGCTTTCGTTGCATCCTTTGCAGGTGCGTCTAGGTAGTGAATTTGTTGTGTGGGCACGATTCTTTGCTGGAGGTATGCGGCTCTATCAGCCCACCGTCCGCGGACAGGCAGTTGGCAGAAGCGATTTCGCGATGCACAGAGGGGCTCATGGCCGTAATCATTGTAAATATGTTTGAGCTCACTCTCAAGAGCTCCAGAACAGTATGCTCAAGTTGAGCTGATCCCATGTACGAACAGTACCGCGGTTCCTGTATTTTGTTCAAGGGGACGAGAAAACCAATCATTGCTAGTGCGCAACCTCGAATGTCTTCAAAAAGCCAGTCGACTCGGGGGGAATTGTATTAGTTTACATATCTTTGACTACCACCACAGACCTGTTGCTGTAGCCCCAGGGTAGTTTATATCCTAGACGGTTATTGATCCGGTATTAGATGCACACTGGTCTGCCGTTGTGAGGAAAGCAATCGTTCTTTGGACTTGTTCACATGCCACGGTGTCTCCAGCAGAGAAAGGCCCGCTCCCCGCAGAGTCTGACAAAGCCCATGTGGACTTTTCTACGAAGGCGCAGCAGTCGGTGCCGGACAGGTCCCAAATATAACCAGCTGAGCAGTCAGCGAGCAAGCAAGTGCTGGAAGTTTGTGGGGTGAGGCAGAGCGCGTCGACACTCTTCTGGGAACAACTGCCGTACACAGAGCAACTGTCTAAGTCGTACGGGTTGTAAGAGTCAGCGACTGACAACGAGTCGACCAGGCTATGTTCAGCTCCACCCGCGGACGGATTGTATGCCATGAAGCCGACATGATTGGCAGTAGAAATGTCCATCGTGCTCCAAATGTCCACATCACACGAAAGAGTCGCAGATGTCGGACGAGTGTCATCGTTGGCACCACTGACCCTTACCTCTGCCTTGGACGCAAAGCCGCTATAGTCCACCCAGACGGTATACTTGTCTCCACTTGCAAAAGAAAACGCAACATTGGTCGTGCATTGCTCGTCTCCTGCGAGGAAGATGGCGACATGGTTTGTTGATTCGTCTTGCTCGCTGGTGCCAGAATTGAGAGAATCGAACTCGACTACGAAAGCATTTCGCCTAGACCATCCCGACAAGCCCTCATTGCCAGAGCCTGCCGAGTACGGTGGAGAGACTATATCCAAGTTAGTAGAACCTGCTACAATGAATTCCCAAACGTCACCTGGACCGGCAGACGTATCCGTAGACTGGATAGCAAACTTTACTGAAAAGCCGCCAGGGCCTGTGAAGTCTGTTGGAGAGGCGAAGAAGAAGCCGCCAAAGCTGTCTGCGGCTGTAGTAGTGAGAGAAGTGTCTGAGCGATCGACGTTTGCGTTGCCAGAGAGACTTATTTGAGAGGTATAGGCAGAATTGATGCTTGTTAGGTCGCTAAAGATTACCTGGGAGCTGACGCAGGTTTGGGCTAGGGTGAGGCCCAAGGGGAGCGTGAGGTAGAGGACGAATAGAAGCGGAATGAGGAAAGAATGTGTCATTGTTGGCGGTGCTTATGAGCTGGATGGACGGAATGAGGAACACAGGAAGTATGTGCGGCTGTGAGAAGTTGTCGTCCGCTTCTATAGTCGGTGAGGGTGCGGAGCGTACTGGTTGATTCGGGAGTCGCGTGTTATGGAACGGATGATTGAATGTCACAAATGCTTACATAAAAGGGGCTTGATTGTTCAGGATGACGCTTTCGCATAATATCGGCAGAGCAGGATCAGAACGAGCGATTCAAATGGAACGAAGGGCCGGATGACGTCAAAAGGAGGAGTATCGTTGAGGCTTTTGGCGCATGGAATTCTCCTCCAGGTATGCTCGATTCAGTAGTAGGCGTTATAAAGTTTGCATTTGACGGTCGCGAAAATATAACATGGACCGCATGGTGATACGAGATTAGCTACATCGGGTGTGAGGGAGGTCTATAAAGGCAGAGCGTTGCTCGAAGAAGGCTCATGTTATACAGGTCAACTGTATGTTGAGCATCAAGAAGTGACGTTGACGGGTGCGAAGCGAGTGCCACGTGTACACGTCCGTTGGCGAATCGGATTTGTCATGAAATGCATTTATTTTAAGCCACGTATGAATCGCGTCGTCCACGTACTCGACAACATTACGCGGGAGTGCTCATCGTATCACGTACGAGCTGAGCTATATTCGCTTTGGTTGGTTCCACAAGGCGACCACAGGCAACCACCGTTACCATCAGTCCTGTCACAGATTAAGGACAAAATTACCGCGCTTGCGATCAACATTAACCAATCTATTAGTCCTTCCCGATAGTGCCACCCGCTTCCGGCAAAATCTCAACGGGCGCAACGTCCCCCTCCTCAGGCATGGCATCCTGAGGCTTGGTCGGTGCCGGCAACGGCGAAGGCTTGACACAAACCCTCTCCGTATCATTCGAAACAAGTCTCTCTTCATACCCAGGCGCGCATCCGCACATATCGCTCGCATCCGTTGGTCCAGCCGTACACAAGTCGGGGACCTCTGTGCCGTCCAAGAAACTTGTCGCCTTGCCATTTGGCGCCGTCTTCATGTCCATCCAGTCTGGCCTCGCCATGCAATCCATCGAAAAGTTGGGTTCGCATGAGATGCTCGCACCCGTCTTGCGCAACCGGTAATCCTTCGCTGGGCAGATTTTTCCGCAGTCGCAGTTGCTTCCGAGATGAGCCTCCTTCTTAAGCTCGCACACACTGTTCTTGCAAAATCCGCACGGCTCGCAACCTTTGTCGCTGGTGCACTTTTCTACAAGGCGTGTGGTCCCAGCAAGCTGGCTCATCGCCACCAGCTGCTTGCTGATCCCTGGGCTTGCGCATCTGCACTTGCCTTCTGCCTTAGGCCCCGTGCATTTCGGCGCCTTCATCTTGCATACGTACACGCACCCCTGCAGTCCCACATTGTCAGGAGTCGTTTCCATGTACCGCGTCTCCGGTGCCTCTCCCGTGCGTACTGTGCAGTCGTCAGTCTTCCCCATGATGAAATGCACGCGCTCCTTGACCACGTCCGCACGAATCGAAACACAAGGAACGGCGTCTGGGAACTGGAATCCGACAGGCTTATCGACACACGTTTGCTCCTGAGGACCGTTGAGATCGCTCTGTCCTCCTAGAAGCGGCCCGGGTCCCAGTTCGGATGCAACAGGCTTGACCACCACCTGCGGCTGCTGCGGCGCACAAACGCATTCTCCATTGTTTGCTTTTTCGGTGCAGTGATACCTTCCAAAGTCCACCTTGCATGTAAGGGTGCACATGATACCGGTATTCACCTCCACACGCTCATACTTGACCTTAATCGAAGCCTTACCATCTTGCACGGCAGGGCATCGTCGAGGCTCGCCCGCTTGAACTGGGGGTAGCACCTGCAGCGTCGACGGAGTTTCCCTCGTGATCTTCAAGCAGGAAAATTGCTCCGGTGTGATCTCTTCGTCCCCGTCGAAGAATCTGTAGTTTCCCGTAGTTCCTTGGCAACGATATCCACTGGCTCGGTTAAGAGCAACGGCACACAATGCGAAAAGTGAGACAAAGTGATACTTCATGGTGGGGGTAAGTTTTTATAACCTTAATGTTATTTTTGAGGATTTCTTGGTAGTGCGAGTGCTGGTGTGACTGTTGCAGAATGTGATGGGTGAGAAAAGTTCCAAGACTCATGTGCGGACATCCTTTTAAGCCGTTTCGTCGGAAAGACATGAAACCGTTCGACATGTCTGGCAATGTCATGATGATTTTGTGGGAGGAGAGGAGAGGGAAGATGTTCATGATGCGGCACAGGAAAAGGTTTTCAGGGAAGCTACCTAGCATTCATAACTATCCTCAGTGGCACCAGGGATTCCCACACTGAGAGGAGACTGCCCCTGAAATTTTGAAATTTGGTGATTCCAAAGAAACGAACTCCATTACCACGATCGTCTCTTCGGAGAGTTGATGGATGATTGAGGCAGAATCACTCCGCGATGTTGATCAGTAAGGACCAAGGCGGTCCGAAAGCTCGACAACTACAGCTTGCCACAACAGCAGCACTCGAAAGGATCACAAATCATTCGAAGGAAAACATGAACTAAAATAGTTCTTCGAAGAGAGAAGTCACGACACGTGATCCGTCAGAAGGACAAGAATCGAAAATATACACTTGTCAGATTGTCTTGGTTGCTTATATGTGGCGGGATGACGCGAAAAGCGAGTGAAAGGGTGGGGTCGAGAATAAATAGTAAAGTAATGAAGAGCAGAAAGGGTTTACATTCCGCCTGCGCGATGATGCCATAGCATCTTGCCCCCACCCCAACTTCAAATGCAATCGAACAAGGTGGAGACGCATTGCAATAATATTGTCCTTTCCAACAACGTTTGATACACGACCCGGACAATAGTTGTATTCCCATGACACGAGAGGCAAAATCTCCTGTTACCTTACCGGCTGATCCAGGTTCTATTTTCATGACAGAACAGCTGTCTCCTTATCGTGGCAATGACAAGAACTGTTGATCGCCAAAATGATGACCAGGGAGGAGAGGTCTTTTTAAACCTGTTGCTACTCATGACGATCCACTCATTCTAATACTTTACGTTGCTCTTCAAAAATATCCACCCCTTGCGGGACAACAGCCTGTTTCTCGACAATAAATATTCTCAATCGTTCAGTGCTCCACCTTGTTTGAGCGTTTGGCCTGTCGAAGAGAGCAATGCAGCATGCGGACTTCAATGGCAAAACTCCTTCATAACTCAAAGGAAGAGCATGAGTCTCATAAAATTAATCATAGACAACTGCCCCCATCAACCAGGAGAGTGCATAAACAAGTTGCCGCTCTCTTCATCTTCGATTTTAAAAATCCAAAGCAGATTAAGTCAGGGCACGAAGGACACAGACTCGCGGATGGTGTATAAAAGCTGTTGATCAATCCCCAGGTTCATCGTCATCATTCCCATCAACGCAACTCGCAGAGGCCCATACGTTTTACTGCAGACTCATCACCATCTTCCTAAGCTATGAAGATTTCTCTCAGCGTATGTATCATGTTGGCCCTTGCTTGCAAAGTCGGAAGGTCGCTGGAGTGTCACAAACGGCTTGACGGCTCATTCGAGTTTCGCGAAAATGATGAAGCCGTAGTGCCGAAACCATTCGATTGCCTGTCGGTAATGAAGTCGGTTCCATCGTCTGTACTGGCCACGTACATGTCTACAGATAGCGACGGAAGAAACATATGTCAAATAAAAGACGATGGGATACCGAAGGAGAAGAAAATATATAGCCCATCCGAAGTGGAAACAGGGCAACTCTGCCAGTACAAGTGCAAGGACGCAACCGGTCTCTACCGATGCGAAGTTCCCTCGAAGCCAACTGATAACGCTTGCACATGTGTACCTCGTCAACATAGCGTGATCATTCAAGCCATCGTCGGGACAGAGCTTGGAGGCCAAAATGAAGAAATTGAAGAAGAGAAGAGTTGCGCTGGGAAACCAGAAGGATATCAATTCCCAGACCCGGTCCCGTGCATCTCATTGCGGGCGGAGGTGACAAAACGTCGTGTTGACTTCATTGATCAGGAACAGGGATTATGCAAGGTCGAAACGCGCCCTAAACCGGAAACTCGCTACATCCAAGCCTCTCCAGATGATTTGAACTTGCAAGGTTGTTTCAATGTCTGCAAAAGGGCAGGACCGAGATGTATCTCTGAGGAAGTCGACGGAAGATGTGATTGTGCGTCTCCGGGTCTCGCAGCTAGACTAGTTTCTATGACCGACATGTCGGTGCGCGATGTTATTAATCAGAAAAATTGTGCTTCAGATGGATGTGGACCTTGTGGAGTATGTAACAAGGAAACGAAGGAATGTATGCCTCGATCGCTCTCTGGCGAGGGCGACTTCTGTCCATGTGGGGAAATTTGCCCTGAGAAAGAGGAGCGCCACCCTGATCACCGTGGTGGAAAACTGCTGTGTGTACCCAATGCAGGTCTTGAATGCATGAGAAAAACTGGATTGTTTGACAGGTTGTTCAATCAACCGGAACCTGGGACTAAGAAACCGGATTTATGCACACCTGGCAAATCAGATAGAGCAGACACCTGTTCCTGTGCTCGTGGATACCATGCTATCCCAGGACCTTTTTCAGCGGTGTATTGCACAAACAAGGTGCTCGCAAACAAGGCTGGAGATGAACCAGGGACAACTGCTGAACCCGTTCTGGAGCAGCTGGATGCCCACGACCTCATGTAATGTTAACAGACTGCGCGCGTCTTTCATTCTTTGAGGCAGCATAGTATCTTCGGTATATCCCAGGAATAAAAAGTATACGGCATTCATATCTTAATCTGTAGTGCTCCTTTGGACCGGAGTCACCAGTAATTAAATGGTTCTTATCATTTCGTGTTCCATAAAGACACTTCTACATGCATACGCATCGTGCATTTTCTATTATTGTGCCCATCGCGCCTTCAGACAGGCGAGTGTTAAAGCCAGGTGTGTATATTCTATTTTTACCATGCTCCGGAATGGGAACGTTGTATTTGCCAAATTTTCCCGTTGGTTGTTTTGATGTAGACAGTATTTGTACAGTATGGTCTTTCTCAGACAGTAGAAACCAGACAAGGTATGGAAATAGGTCCCCTTTTGAACTAGTACTGGAAGAATATACATTAGGCGAATCCGACATGCATTTTCATTAGACGCTCGAAATCATTTCGGACGTGTGTGTGATGAGAAGAGCGCCTTTTGTGCCAGCTATGATATCTGCCCAATATTAGAATTGCTGCTGACATCAACAAGCCCTCCGCATATGCTATTATTTTATATTCACGCCAGCAATACCCTTGGATGAGTTGGGCAGCTCGATGTCGAGCGTTTTACGGAAAATATGGGAGCTGTCGACAGCTCCCATATTTTACGTAAAACGCAGAGTTTATTTTTTTTAACGCTTACGCATTTAGAGGGACGAATGTATTGGGAGAGGGAGGGACCAAGGTTCGAAGCCAGTTGTTCTTGTTCTGTGCCCTGTGATTTTTCCAGTCATGAGAAGGCATGTCCTAAAATAGAGAGACTGCCTGTTAAAGTGTCTAATCACTTTCCAAGTGGCTAAAGGGCGCTGGAGGACATGCACCAGGACGCTGGTTTAACCTCTAGCACCTCGATTTTGTCCGTTACGCCAACAAGGATAATCTACCTTGGAAATAATACAAATGGCGTTTACCAAGAATGACTTCCATACTTGTAATCTCAGGTCTTCTCCAAAATATGAGGTTCATCGTTTCATTATGTTTATTTTCTCGTGAAGAGATACAGGTTTCTGCTTTCGATAAACGTATAAAAATACATTTTTCATTCAAGTGCGCAGCATCTTAAGAGTGGCGGTTAGTGGGCAACCATACTGAGCTTTTCTAGCCGAAGAAACCGGGTTTTTGACAAAGAGACATCCTCTCTTCATATTAATGTCAGCCAAGTAGGTTCGCCTGATTATATTCTTATCCAGAAGCAAAAGAGTCTTTATCTCATTCAGCCAACAAACTCACGTTACTACATCATACCCGCCTTCAGAAAACTACGCAGAACTTAGAGCACAGTTTTCGATAATTCGAAAAGTGTATATAGTGTATATCAAGTGTGTGGTGCAAATATCGGATTCGACATTTTTCCATCGTCGTGAAAGGAAACCAATGAAACGTATCCTACTTTAATAGTTTTCGAGAGTTTTTTGTTGTTACCCGCAAAAAAAAACACTCACGTCTTGTGTCTAGTGTCTAGCCGACAATTTTCCTCATTTGAGATTGAGGTTCAACTTATTTTATTATTTTTATGAGGTCAAATGGCCTCATTTGAGGTCACTTGTCGGCTAGACACTAGCGGACCGATAGTCTTCATAAGAGGACAAAAGTTATTTTATTTTTCTAGACAACCCGAAACGCGATTTCACTCATGTTTTTTTAAACCAGAAGACCATTATCACAGGTAAAGCATTTTGCTCGTCTATTCTAGCGAAAACCAATTCGTTGGTGTATACGAAGGTGTTCAAAAGGAAAAGTCGGCTTACGGTAAGCATTTTTCTTGAAGCTAATTTTATACCAGTAGCATATAAACATTGCGTTGAGGGCTTTCTATTCGGTTCTAACTGCAGAAAAGTTTTAAAGCGAATCTATCTAGAAAAGAAAAATAGAATCCGTGGCCATCAAAGTTGAAAAGAAATAACATTCGCTGATTTTTATGTTATGATAACGCTTGGTCGAATAGGCACTTGACACTTTCAGTCCATTCTAGAACCCTGCACAGTATAACGAAATTGATGTGTGCCAATACAATCTCTCTAATGTAGACGATATCTGGTGATTTACATTTTCTCAAGTTTATTTTCTGTTTTGTAGGTCGGGCAAAGCTTTGCGGGAGTGACGCGGTGCATCCGGGGAGCGCCGTCTGGAGATTGAATATTGATCAAAAAAGAAACGGTCACTGCAGTTGCGACAGTGGAGTCTGCCCCTTGGGGCCGATCTCTGCTTACTGTTTGCGGGAAAATACTTGTTGCACATGCTAGTTTTCATAGCGCCTTTTAAAATTAATTTTTCGATCCCCTGTGGCTGCCTAAGATATTTCTATAAAACATTATCCGAAAGGGAAGAGTGTGTCGCTTCTTCTCTTCATGGTCTCGAGAGTCCTTGACTCTTGGTACCAAGAATGATTCTACGTTGCAAAATAATCATTCTTTAAAAACCAAAGCCTCGAAGAGTAATGTTGAACCATGGCGCAATTTCAGAAATGAAAAAAATGGTATACGCGATGGATGGTTCGAAAGTGGAGGCGCGAGACGTACGGTATGCTGCAGTTCATTGTACATTTTCATTTGGGCAAAAGCGAAAATGAGGGGGCGACACCTGCCCAAAGTGAAATCTACGTAATGCGACTTCATGTTTTCAAGTGCTTTTATAGGGCGACACGTCTAGAAGGCGTGCTTCTGATCCGGTGAAATTGGACGTTGGTTTCTCTACATGGGGCGACAATGATCTTTTCTTGGGGCAACAGGAAATATGATCAATAAGTCACCTCCGAAAAACCCATCATCGCTTATGTCACCGTACAAACCCGTAAAGTATCACTCCGTCTCGGAAGAGGCTTGTACTTTGGAAAAGCCGCCTTAGAAACTCACAGTTTTTTCAGAATCACCCCATAGAAGTACGCCAACTCAACTTTTCGCGCTTGAACACAGCGCCCTCAAAACCGAGCAAAAAGAACGTGGGTATCGCGGGATGAGAAATGAAGTCTCCAATACCCTAATATTTCAGAGACCTTTTGCCGCTTCCACTTCCCTCAACGGTCACCCCACAAATACCCGCGTCCGAAACCTACCCCCGCACCACATCTCCCTTTCGCCCTGTCACCCTCTGTCGCTCATCATTTTCCTCCCCTTCCATTTCACATTTTGGCGGGATAATTATGCGGTCTTTTCCCAAAGACACTGGGAAGGCCCTGTACCACTTCGGGACAGTCATAGTCGGTGAAACGCCCGTCAAAGACGTCTTTTGCTGCCCTCATCCCGGAGATTCGTCGGACAAAAGTGAGGAGCCAACTTTGCGCAACATACAGAAGCGTTTCAAGAAGCTTTCTGTTCTTGTCCATCCCGACAAATGTGCTTCAGATCGCGCCTCCGCGAATAAAGCTATGCAAAAACTCAGTCGCGCAAAGGAACAAGCGGAGCAAGAGATTCGGTTTGAGGAAATGGAAAACGGGGAGGGTACCTCGCAACTGGTTCCCCCAACGCTAATATTTACGCTGATGCCAACCTCGAAAGGAAAACTGCTCGAACTATTGCTACGTAAAGAAGAGGAAAAAAGGGAGGAGCGTGAGTGTGAGCGTCGCCGTATTGAGGAAATGATGCAAGAAAGAATATCCCAGGAGTTAAGACGACAAAATCAAGAGAATCTGGAGAACGAAAGGGAACGCGTGAGAATGGAGGCAGTGTCGAGAGAAAAAGAGACACCACACGAGAAGGAGTAGGAAGGACAGCCCTCGCTCTCACCTGAACGAGAACAAGTGCATCAGTCGTGTGAGGAGGAAATGCGTCAAGAAGGGGAAATTGACGACGAAAACATATCCATAGAAGATATTGATGATCAATCTCCTTGTGGGATAACTCCTCTCCGCCCTGGGTTGGGTGAGAGGCGGAGGCTTTAGCGAGGGAGCACGCGGCGTGGACGCGACGCGCTAATTGAACCGATCGGACGAGCTCGCGAAAAGGGAGTGGCTCACTGGCCGGTTACGCGCAGTCGCCCCGTGGTGCGTGAACGGGAGCGACCGGTAACGGGTTAGAAGCCATCGCGCGCGATAGACAACCGAAACCGACGTATATAGGCGCGAAAGGGACGGGGGCGAGCTTGCCCCAGTTTACTGGTGGGGACGGGTGTCAGGTCTGAACCCCTCAGAGGGACGCCTCGGACACCTGTCCCAGTATACAGTACCTGCCGCCTAGTGCGTACCAGATACTGTACGCCATTAAAAAACTAGCGCCTCAATTCCTAATTACTGCGCGGACGCTGCGGCTACACGTGTGTACTACTGTACACACGCGCTGCTTACAGACTACCACACGGATGCCACGTGTGCCAGCGTACACGCGTCATACTGGTAGACTACCGCTTGGCCGACACGTGCACTACTGTACACGTAGCCAGATTACGACTGCTCGGCACGCGCGCGCTCCCTGCACGTGGGCACACCCGCCCACGTGTCCACCGTGCACGGCCGCACTGTTAATAATCTCCCCGCGCGCGCGTCCGTCGTTATACTACAGACCCCCTTCCTTAGCTTTCGCTACGTCCCCGTAGCGACCACCCATCCGACCACGCGATTCCGTTCCGGTTTCTCTGTTTTCCTCCGCGCGCGATGCGAAGACCGAAGCGCGTGCGTGCAGGCGGGCTTTTCTCCCGCCTCGACTCCGAGCTGGCGGTCGATTCGCCAGCTGTCCCGTCCGAATCGGTAAGCGCGTCGTCCAATTTCCCTCCTGCGAGACGCTCCGAAACCCCTGACTCCCTCCTAACACTCCCCCGAAATTCCCAACTCCTCCACCCGCGACGACTTTTCCGTACAGTACCTCCTCCGGAGACCGAGAACGGACGGTCACGACGAAGTCAGCGCCGCGCGCCCATACAGTCCGCCGTCGAGCCGTGGTCGGGCTCCGGCGTCGAGCCGATCGGCCCATGCGGTACACCCGTGGCGAAGCCAACGCGGCGAGGCTCCGCAGGCCACCGAGTTGGCCGATCCCGCGTTCGCGCTGATTAATTCGTCCGATGCCGTGCGCGTGCCCCCGGCGTACAGTGCGCGACCCAAAGTCCTCGCCGCGGCCCCTGCCGGGCTGGACGGGGGCCGACATTGTCGCCCGGGCGGTTCTTCACCGCCCCAGCGCACCAGCGCGCTTCGACAACAGCGCGCGCAAGTTCCGTACGGTCGGTTTGGGATGAGAATCCCCGTCTTCGCACTCCTGCCCCGAAGGGCTGGCCAATTTTCATAAATCCGCCCTTGTTTTACGTCCTTTGCGGCCGAAGTCGGCCACAGAAGGGCACGGATACGTGCGCCATAACTTCCCTCGTGCGCTCGCAGCGATTCACGCGCATCAACCGATCGGAATGTTCCTTTTCTGCGACCGGTCTCCCAAAGCGTCATTTGGAAACTGAAAGAAACCAAAAAAGAAACCGAAAGAAACGGGAAGAAACCGATTTGGTTTCCAAATGTGTCCGAATGCGGTTTTCCCGAGGCGAGACTACCGGACGTGGAATGCTCCTAGGAGTGCGATGCCGTTGTCAGAAACGGGCTACGATTTTTTCCCGCAGCGTGGGAGGGAAAAACGTAGCCCAAATCGCGACTAAATTGAAAAGTCGGCGAACGCGATACATCTCAATACAAAGTACCGGTTCCCGGTACAGTTCTCCATTTGCATAGGCGCGTGCGAGTGCGATCATCTGAGCGGTGCGGCCAGGCGTGGCTGATAGCTATCCACGTGGACGCTTGGGAGAAATTCCGATTGTGGACCACCCTCTCGGAGGGTTGGCCAATTTTGGAAGAATCTGCGTCCATTTGCGCGGGATCCATCCGGTACGGACTGCCTCGCGATGAGCAGTCACACGCGGCTGGCTGCCGGGGATGCATAGCACGTGCGCAGCTTGTTTTCCCCAGAGGCTTTTGCGCGAGCAAGCGTCCGAGCGGTGCGACCGAGAGCGGCCGAAACTTGCGCTACGCATGCACGCTTGATCCTTGTTGGCGCGAGCGCCAATACCGGTCGGTAAACTGCTGCGGAAGCCCATCGGCGGGCTCGTAAGTGTCGTCCGAAGCGGTATATCCATACCACCGGACCTTGTAGTGGATCCCGCCGCGCGTAGTACGGTGTCCGACAATGCGGTCAACGACGTACTCCGCTCTTGGCGTTGCGGCTTGTGCGTCCGATTCGGTCGATGTGGCCGGGGTGACGGTATCCCCCGGCCCGCGCGGCATCTTCGTAACGCAGTCGATGCTCACGCGATTTTCCATGCCGTCCTGCTCGATGAGGACCGTGGTGTCCGTAGCGGAGTGCACGCGAAACGGACTCTCTGTCTTCGGTGGTAGTCTGACAGAGAGCTCGTCCGTTCCGGCCGTACCTTGCGCACGCGTGCGTCGCTCGACGCTTGTCAACGGGCGGGGCGGGCGATCAATGTAGACAAAATCGCCCGCCACAACGACCGGACGGAAGCGGACCTTCTTGTCAAAATCGTCCTTGTACCGCTTTTGCGATGCGGTTAATTTCGTCCGAGCACGGTCGAGCGCGTCGCGAAGCTTGCGCAGCGTAGCGCGCCTGTACTTCACCGGGGGTCCGTGGGTTCTCTCGATGGGTCCCCGCGTCCTGCAGTACAGTACCGGGGAGAATTAAACCGGACGGTGCTGTCTTCTGCACAAATATGGACGTCTTCTTCCCACGAGCGGGTCTTCTCCGCGTCCGTATCGGTCCGCTCATCCGCGCTAGCGGGATTGCCACTGTGGGCGTCGTCCGTTTCCGGTTCTTCGCGTCTTGCGCCTCCTCCCGTAGCGGATTCTTTGCGACGCGCGTATCCTTCCGTAGCGGTGGAGGATTTGGTTCTGCCATCGTCCGTAACTGGTTGTTGGCGTCGCGCTTGTTCCTCCGTAGCGGTCGAGGAATTATTTTTGTTCCCTCCCCCTTCCTTAGCGTCGGCCTCTCCGGGGGCCGCTACGCCAAGTGTCAGGATGTGTGTGGGGGATGGCAACGCGAGACCGACAACGGTATGCTTAAGGATGCGGACCGCACGGTTTCCGAAGTTGCTAACGAGCACCGTAAACGGCTCGCCCCGGAAGAGGTCCATGACCCCTTGGGCCATCAGACATAAATTCTTATGCGCCGCTTTGGGATGGTTTTGCAGGAAGCAAAGCCCCCCAACCGGTGTTGCGACGCGTACCATCGCTTGGGTCATCGGGGGGACCGTGACCCCCTTGACCACGCGAATTTTCCGTGACGGTACGTTCGTCGGGAACTGCGCGCGCTTCCGGTCGGCCGAATTTGCCTCCTGCGGGAGCTGCTGTGACGGTCCCCTCGAGGCCATCTTGCGGTCGTGCCTCGAGGGTGTGACTCCTGTCAGCGCTACGGACGGCGCATGATGGAACAGCACCTTTCTCTGCGGTGGCAGGATCGCCTTCACGTGGCGATCCAGGAACGTGGTTCCGATGATACAGTCCACCGCAAGATTGGTGACGACCAAGAACGGTACGCGCGCGACGAACTCACCAATCCGGACGTACAGTTTGAGCTCGCCGAGGGCCTTCATGGACTTACTCAAAGCGTCGATGAGCGGCGGGCTCCGCGCGGACTGGATGGCAGCGCGCCACGGTTCTGCCACACAGCGTAGGTGGATTAGATTCGGGCCGGCGCCCGAATCTAGAACCGGCGTGATGGCGCGCATCATCGCGCGTCGTTGTCCGACCGTTGCGGTGACCTTATAATTCTGCTTCTTGAAGAAGCAAATTGCCGCTTCGTCCGTTCGGCTCTGCGATTGCGCGCGTACCGAAGCGGTCGACGGGGTGCCTTGTTTATTGAGGCTTGGCACGGGGAGGATCGTCGACGCCTCTACGCGTCCTCCCCGGCTTCCCCCGTCAACCCAAGGTCCTCGGGCCCCTCTTCCGTCAGCGATAGGGCGGGTTCTTCTGATTGGACAGTCTCGCGCGGCTCGACCACGTTGATGCCCGTGGGAGCCTGCGCACGCGAATTTCGCCACGCGGTCGGCGGTTGGCGCTCGAACGGCGAACCCGGGCGGAGACCTTGACGGATCCGAAGCTTTTGGTAATTGGCCTCGTGGGCCTGCAAAAGCTTCGAACGCAGCGCGCTATTCGCCACCACAGAACATTGCTCCTGTCAGTGGGTCAGGTCCAGACAGAACCGACACGGCGGGGGTCCAGGTAATCCTTGGTTGAAGAACCGGACCCACTGGTTCTGTACTGGCCTTCCGTACGGATATGCGCGCGCATCACCGTGTTGGGCGGGCGCCGTCGGTGCGCCCGCCGGGGGCGAGGCAGGTGACGGATGGTAGCTAGTCGGCAGAGCAGTACTACGACTTGTGCTACTCAATACCGGCGCAATACGCTGTAGACAAAGTCATCAAGGTGTCTAAACGTTTAGTAGCATTAGGTCAGAACCTACGGATCCCAAAATCTATCCCTCCCTCTCGCGGGAGGCCAGTCAAGAACGCGGGGAAGCGAAAAAAGAGCTGGTACGAGCGAGGACCAACAGCATCAAAGAGGAAGTATACGTGCTCTCTTTGCCGTTCGGAGACTCATACTGTCGCTACTTGCGCACTGAGACAGCTATACGGGGACGAAAACCGAGGTAAATATGCTTTTGTGGTGTGTAAAATACCGAACGACGTAACCACTTCACATGATCTGTAACAGGTGCGTGGAGCAGCGAAATGATGCTTTTCCACAGCCACATGAAGGGTACTACTCCGCCAATGTTGCTCTTGGTGTGATGTGCAACTGGTAACTGGACTTCCTGTTCTCGGTGGAGCCGCTGCACATGGCCCCGTTGCTGTCCGCGGCCCTGCCGTCCTTGGCCTTCACGTTCCACTCGTCCACCACGCGCGTGGCTCCGCCGCCGTCCGTCTTCCCGCACCCGCCCGAAGCGCTCGCGGACTCCGCCTCGCAGCACATGTCCTCCTCTATCCTCCTCGCCCCTGTCTGCCTGGTGCACCGACACCGTGCCGCCGTTGTCGTTCCGCGGCTGCTGCTGCTGCAGCTGCACCCCGTCATCCAACGCGAGGGGATGGTGGTGGCCGACGCGGACGCCACCAAAACCAACACCAGCACCAGCATCAACAACAACACCACAACCAGCACCACAACCAGGATCACGCGCGACGCGCGCGTGCACATCATGCTCAGGTGCGAGCAGGAGCGCGGGCAGGTGCGGGGACGAGGAGGACGAGGACGGGGAGCGGGCAAAGGCGTAGGATTCCAGGGGGTTGTCGGCGCCGAGCATGCAGAGCGGGGGGAGCCTGGAGGGACTGCTGGCCGAGATTGGCGGGGACGGGACGCAGGGGGTGATTCGCGCAGACTAGTTTGGCGGCGGGCAGTGCACGCCAGTGAGCATGACGTCGTCGGGGATGGACGGGGGCGGCGGTGTCAGCGACGGAGGCCAGGCGCGGCGGCCGCGCGTGGTGGACGCGTGGCAGGGGCCGACCGGAGCCGGCGTGGGCCAGTGGGCGGCGTTCGAGGCGAGCGGCGTGTCGACCGAAACTAGCACCATCCATTTCGAGAGCAAGGGCTCGCTCACCAAGCGGAAGCGCGGCGGCGACGCGTGGGACGGCAGCCGCGAGCGCGCATCGTACGCAGAGGACGCGGGGTCGGGCGTGAGCGGCGGCGGCGGCGGCGGCGAGGCGACGGACGCGGGGCGCGGGCCGATCGCGGGCGGGGACGCGCGCGGGGACGAAGGAAGTGCACGAGATCCTGCGGCGGATCAAGGACGAGGAGCGGCGCGAGCGCAACCGGATCTCGGCGCGGCGCAGCAACTGCAAGAAGAAAGAGCGCGGCGTGGCGCTGGAGCGCCAGCTCGGCCGCATGCGTACGCTCAAACAGCAGCTGCAGGCGCGCAAGGGCCAGCTGCGCGCTGAGGACGGCGCCCTGCCCGGCGGCCTGGCCCGCGCGCTGCAGATAAGCTTAACTCTTCGTCGAGAAGCGGTGAGGAGAGGTTGGAGAAGTTATTTGATTTGTTTGCTAGGGGCGTCACAGATCTGAAGCGTGGTGGTGGAACCAAATAGTGAACGTTGTAAAAATATAGAGAAGCAGACTTTTTATGGGGGTTCGCGGAGTTGATGTAGATAGAGTGGGTAGACATTGTTAGTGTTTCACAAAAATAAGTCACCCTATGTTTCCAACTGAGAAACACATGAATCTCAGAATTGGTCCAATGTCGCCCTATAGAAACAGATAAAGTTCGGCATGTTTCAACATGCCGCTTCTTCGGAAAATATCACCCTCACAATTGAATGAAAGTGACACGTCACCCTTCAATACTAATACTACCTGATCGTGAGTAGTCGCCCTCAAAACACCTTGGGTCTAGAAATACACCCCTCAGCAGGGTCAAAAGCCGCACCTAGGTGCGGGAATCTCGGGGTGACAGCTGTCACCCCGAGATTCACAAATGACCCTTTTCATTTCAGATGTCCCAAATAGCATATTTACGACGTTGCGATTGAGAGAATTAAAGGGATGAACATTCACCCAGCATTGAAAGGAGTCTTCCCAGGAAAATACGATACAGCTGGAATTTGCTTTCAAGTGGCAATAACGACCCAAACTCTCTTCGACCGCGCGTATCACGACTTACCGTGGGTAAGCGTGGTCAGCAATGAGAGACGGTATGAGTGATAATGTGGCGGAGAGGAAGGTTTTGGCGTATCTATACACTGCTTCTTGCGCGTGTTGGCTGTCGCCACAGAGCATAAGTAGAGGGTCGGTATCAAGTCCGTACGTATTTCTTTAGTGGCGAGTCCGCACGCAGAAATACTTTCCCAATATGTACGTTCGAGAGGAGCAAAGTTACATTCCATTCAATTTTAGGGTTTAGCAGATCAGGGATTAGAAGGAGCGCACCACGGAGGGCGGTCAGCTCCAGAGAGCGGCAGCTGATAGCGTCAACAAACTAGGCGCCTCCCACGCATCGTTTCACCGTAAGTTTAGCAATTCTCCGTTGGTAGTGGCTCAGACGGTGTTTGCGTAGCTCTAATGCTTGTGCGTGGTGAGGCCTGGGAGAGAGAGAATTCAGCAGTGATGTGGTCGGAGTTTAGCGTCAAGACAGGGACTTCGAGGCAGTACGTGAGTTCGGTTGTCTTGAAGACGATGCGGGCGAAGAGAATTCAGCCGGCGATATTGCTGTTTACCATTCTAAAGGCATACCTTGGACTCGCATTATCTAGTCTGCGATCGCTCACCTTGACAAATCGGCATTTTTCGCTGGTTTGAGTTGTCGTACACTTCCGCTTACAGATGTCGCCTCAGCCTGATAGACCCCTCGGCAGTGAGGAATGAAGGAGTAACGCCGAAGTCTGGATTCATGAGAGCAGGGGCAATGGGCCCATGTAGATGCGGGGGGACGCCCATTAGTGCCAATTTTAGTGCATTCATTGGCAATTGAAAGGTGAATCTGGACAAGAGTGCTTTTCGGTTGGAACGCACGACAACTCAGCAGAAAGTGGAACACAAGTGGACCATTTCAGCCGTACAAATCCAAGCTAGGATGATTTGGCGACAAGTCCACGCCAAGCCACACGCCATGATTTGGGACATGATTTTTCATTCTCGTAATGAAACTTGGCAAAACAAGAATCAGCACCAAGTCACACTATGACTTGGGAATGATTCTTCATACGCATAATGAAACTTGGCAGAAAAAAGAATCAGCACCTAGTCACACGCCATGGTTTGGCACCCCCACTATGACTTGGAAATGATTCTTCATTCGCGTAATGGAACTTGGCAGAAATGAAATTCGGAAACTGTCCGAAAACAGGGCTGTATAAGAGAGGCACGTCAAAACTCTCTCACCACTCTTCTCTCTTCCTCAAGTCGTCGCTTTTTCTCCCACTATCCCACCTTCAGCTTGGCTGCTCAGTCATCAAGTCATCACTGGTTCTGTTCTCTCTCTACTCTTTCTTGTATGGCTTAACCATTCGAGAATGTTTCTCACACACACGCTCGGTAAGATAACGCGATCTCCCGTCGCTACTTACGCCCTATCATCCTGGAAGTACCCCCTCATCTTGAAGCTTACCAAAGCAGAACTCGAACTCAGGTGAGTCATGGACGCGCGCCCCAAATCAAGCCGAAAGTGGGCCTCATTCGCCGAAGGGGGTAGTGTCGCTAGGATAGCGGCTCGGCGTGGCATGGAAACACGCGCCACTACAATTCTCTGGCCGTTGTATCAACTTTTATGTCCACACCAATGAGAACAGCGAAAGACAGGGGGCAACCATCCAGGAATTCAAGGAACGGTAAGCATTTCTAGGCCGAAATCTTTAGGTAATAAATCGTAATCTTGATTCTTCAACACTATTCACTATTGCCACCCTCCCACTAATGCCGGCCAGCCGCACGAACACCCCAAGTGCCACCTGTCACACGGGTCCGGGTGTTATTCCACCGTCCGTCCGTCGCGAGTGATAACATGTGAAAGCGGATTCTAACCGCGATCCTATTCACCGAACAGCGTTCACAGACCTTAGCTTGTCCTCCTTACGGATCCGGTTCCGGAAATAAAAAAGCAACCCGCAATCAAGTGATGAAGATGGGAGCGCAGATGACGCGAGAGAGAGAAGGACTGTACCCTCTGTCGTTGCATAGCGGAATTGTTTGGAGAGCTAAAAGTTTTAGCGATTGAATACCGAGTTTCAGACGCTCTATCGTATCTGAGGTCGGCAAAACGCGCGTTTCTCACTTCAAAACACGACAGACCCAACGCGGTGCCGGCAAACGTTAATTACTGAGTGCATGAAAATAGATGTGACGTCACCTACTAATGCCGTCTCCCAATAGTGCCAGTTTTGGGGTCTTGCACGGCGCGGCACTAATGAGTCGGGTCCCCTGTACTGAGATCTTATCGGCGTGTGGCGGGAATGGCGACTGTCGACGGACGGTCTTGGATCCGGATTCAAATGTGCCTCGTGGCAGTGCGTACAAGCCAAAGATGCAAGCAAGCATGGCCTGCAACAAAGAATATGAGTTTGCTGTCAGATTGAGGTTTATGAGAATAGAGACTATACGCTTGCGCTTGTGAGAAATAAATATGAGCAACTCTTCAGCAATTGGTGGCTGAAGAGTTAGACGGAAATTGATAAACTCACGAAAAATTTCCTCGTATACGCATGCCAGCCTCAGGAGTATGACAGGAATAATACACTGCAGGCCTCAACACTTCATCGCCCGCACGAGTCGATGCAAGGCCCTCGTCTTGCTCGTCGTGTCGCGCGCCCACCGCCTGCGAGAAGCCCTGCACCCCCCGTCAGAAACGCTCCGCGGCTACGTCGCCTCCTGCCTCGACGCCGCTGCGCGCGCGGGCCGGAGATGCGCCTGAGCGCTCGCGGTGTCCTTCTCTCTCGTTGCGTTCCACCATGCGCCCCTTGCACCCGACCCGCTTCGTCGTCCTCCTCCTCATGGCCACATGGGGCACTGCCGACGGCGGCCTCGCATCGAATGCAATCAGCCTCTTTATCTCCTTATCAATCCGAACTGATCCCTTCGATCCCCTCCAACTCCCCCTACCCTACCTGCAACCCCCCTCCATATGTCCCGCACCAACGACCCTGCTTTCCAACTTATAAGGTCCTCCTCATCGACACCACCACCACCGGACTCTTCCCAGACTCCTCCTCCCTCTCCATGCTAGCCGTCCGGGAGCACGACTCCCCCGCCAAGTCCTCTTCCCCTCGCACTTTTCCACCTATATCCGCCCCTCCCACCTCCCTGTGCGATCGTCCCTCCCTGCAATCCGTCGACAACATCTCTACCCCGCCGCGCCCACATGCCCCGGCGACCCTCCCCCGCCGCCGACGCACGCGCCTTCCGACTAGCCCCCGCCGCAAACGTCTCCCACACACGCCGCCGCCGCGCAAAGGTCAAAAACAACTTCGACCGCCTGCCCCAGGCCGTCCCGCCCAAGTCCTTTGGACTTACTGCTGCTGCCCTTGCTGCAACATCCTTCCAGCGCCTCCAGTTGCAATTTAACCACCCGCGTTGCGCACCCCTCCCTCTCCGCCGACTCTTCTCACCGGCGGCCCTGCCGCACGCCATAGCCCATTTTTTCTCAGGAGGAAGCGCAATCGGGATAGAAGACACCTGCAGGCGCGCGCGTCAGCATTTCGCGATAGTCCGATGACCGTGGCCTAGTTTTTGCTTTGCTCAGAAATATTTATTCGAGCTTACTGGTAAAAGCTTCCATCATGACTTTAAGCTTCTCCAGCTCGAGCTTGCGCAAGGCCACACGTTCTGCTGCACGCTCGTCTCTATCTCTCTCCTTGTCAATGCGATCAGCAGCGAAGCGTTAGCGCTGCAAGGCCAATTACTCGCGTTCCAATTCAATTCTTGCCAAGCTGCTCTCTTTCAGTTGTTCCCCAAACGCCGCCAACTCTCCTCGAAAACCTGAAGCCATCATCTTCTTGCGCTTCGTACGCATCCGCGGAGTACCATCTGAGTCGCTGGCAATATCTTTCCCATCGCTCCTGTAGTAATAAGGTCTTCTTGAACAGAAAACAGCGAGTGTCGACCACTTCTTCCCTTACGCTCATCGCCTTCGCCACTGCTTCACGGGGACAAAGCCGTCTCTTCTTCTACAGTAGCCATTGCGTGTGTGCGTTAGTTTTTTGAGGTGGGCGGATGCAGAGTACTTGCGTGTGAGGTCACAATGGTCATAAATGTCAAGTTCCCGCGATTTTGCAAGCCATCTGTCGTCAAATACTTTCCCACGGCTCTTCACTTACTAGTGGGATATGGGGAATGTTGAGCTGACATCCATTGCAGAATTCTGCAAAAGAATTTTCAGTGTAATCTTTTGCTCACAAGTGCTGAAATCATTTCTCATTTCTGCAGGCGTATAGTCACTGCAAATGCATCGCTTCTACGTTGCCCTGGATCTCCAAACGGAGCCCCTTAACCGCTTCTTCCTCTCTACCTTGAGCGCCACGTCTATAAAACTGGGCTGGATATACTCTCCTCACCCACCTCTTGTTCAAAATTTCAAAAACCGATGTCGCACCTGTCTTCCTCATTTGGGAGAAACTCGCTCGGTTTCCTTCGATTCGAAGTGAGGAGCTGATCCCAAGATTATAAATGGACAATGGCTCTCTAATGACCCAGATAAGTCCACATTATTCACACAGGATCTCATCTTTCAACTCCTGCTTGGTCCGAAATTTAGGCTAGTGATGGCGTCTTTCTCATCCATATCCCCATCATCTTCCTTGCACTCATCATCCGACGGTTCAACGCCTTCGATAGTCACACCACTGGAATTGAACTTGGAGTCGGACCTTTCTCCAAATCTGGTCTTGTCTCGGCGTGATGGTCGTGAGAGGTTCGCAAAGAGCGGGACTCGCAATGATGAGAGGATAAAAAGGGCACTTCAGCAACGCCAATTCGTGAAAAAGAAGACCATCATGACGAAGATTATCTTCGAGAAATATATTCACGCCTTCCTTCTGGAAGGCAGTGAAGATGACTGCCTTCCAACTTCCAGGTCAGTCGGACCCCTCGTAGAAATCTACAACGCTGTAATTGTCAGAAGCTGGAGACTTGGGAAGCCGTCTCGCTATACCTACACGCGTCGGCACTATTTGGATGTCGGTCATATTCGCTATGGGTGTGAAAATGGGCCAGAAAACTTCAAAAATGCACTTCCGAAGAGACCAGAAGTATACAAGAGCTGTCGCCTTCCAATAGTTTCCAGACGCATAACAGAAATGTCGAAAGTATCGGGAATGCTCAAATTCGCGGAGGGGAAGAATGCTTTGGTGGTTTCTGTAGACGAATCCATGGATTCGTTCATGCATGAAAATCGTTTCGAAAATGATAGAAAAATTCCCGTTCTAACAAAAATAGTGCTGTTTTCCTGCCGACGATGCCCACGAATCCTACCATGGGCGATCATACCAACCAGAGCTCCCTGTGTTCTGATTGCATGGGAAGTCTATGTTCAAACTGCCAAGACCATCTATCTGAAGTAAATAGAGGGCATGCTGTCCAGCCGTCAAATCAGCATGCCATGACAGGCAGTGCGCAGGGGGTTGCTGCACCCGCAGGGTCGCAAGATTATTCCGACCCGTGGAGCACAGCCAACTTTGAGAATGGCTCTAATAAACAACACGACCTACACGCGTCGTTGTCTGAAGAGCAACGCACTCGGCGCAGGTGATTGCAATGCATTTTGAACATGACCAAGGTGGATGAATATTACATCTTGCTATGCGTGTTGTTTGACGTAAGCCGGGTCATCGAGTTCGGTACATATATTCGCGAGTTCCGCGAAAGTCTCGTAGGTCGGAACATGCAACCACCAAATCTCATTAAGGAAGTTTACCTTTTTGCTGTGTCTAAAAATCTCCGGGCTATCGTCACAGAAGAACACCAGGAGCGTGAGAAGAAGCTCAGATCGACGATGCACTTGTTCGAAGCCGCGCGATCGTCGGTTGGATTGCCACTGTACAGTAATATGACGTTGCGTTCGACGACACGTCAGCCTGCTGACATGTGTCTCTCTTTCTCCGGCCGACAACCTTTTTGGGAAGTTGATCATTCCAAGTTTTCACCAAACTTCAATCATGGACCGTTCCGGAGCATCGACAGCCTCCGACAACATCTTTTCAACTAATTCACAACCCTGTAAAGAGTAGCAAATTAGCGACTGACTTCAACAATAAACGGTAGTCATCTGGCGTCCCACATTGCCCTGCCCAGCCTCACTCTTCTCGTCCCAATACGCGCCTTCACCTGATCCTTCGTCCGGACATCCCCTCCCCTACCTGCTTCTCTTCCTTTTCATATTACACCGTCCCTACCATCCTACCCAGCAAGGCATATCTCTCTCTTTCCTAACAACGCCACATATATCCGTTCCGGGGGCGCGGAGTTCGGGGCATGCGATGCCCCGAACTCCCGGACTAAGCCTGTGCAGCGCATCGTGGCAAATGGCAAAAACATTTCACTGGCAGTAACGGAGACGTGGTGACGTCGATGGAGCGTCGCTAGGTGCCGCCCGCCTGCCAAGAGGTCACATATAAATGGGGTGCCGGAAGCGGACGAAAGGGAAAGCAGTTGGAGGGGAAGGCTAGCATTCACCGAGCCCAGTGGTCGCAGCTTTGAAAGGATCGGCTGGCGTGGGGTGAGCGCTGCACTTCTCGCTCTGATAGTTGCGCTTTGCAACTAACTGCGTGAGATTAGAACAGTGCGATTTTTCCGATAAGACTAAATGAAACAGATATCATGCTATTGAAATAGGGCACTTGGGAAATATATTGAGGTAAAACGCGTGTTAGCGACAAAATCAATGGCTGCAGCCACGGCCCTTGGTCCAAGGCCGATGGTTTTGGGGCCGGACTTCCGAAACGCCTTGTGTTGCCTCTCCATTCATTGCAGAGCTCCGCAGTAAAAAGACTAGGCTTTTTGCGTTGTTTTGTCTTTGGAACAATTTGAACTTGACCTTCGCAGTCCCCACCCTTCCCTTTGTACTGCCAGTACACTTCTGCCGTTACTCGTCAAGGTCATCAGGGGAAAATGGTCTCTCTCCACGGAGTTTTCTGATTATCTTACGGAACCGACCTTCGAAGTTACTATGGCAGAACTCCGCAGATTGTCTCCATTTCTGTTATCAATTTCTTGCCGGTTGCCATTCTGTCTTGCACCGTTTCCCAACTTTGAAGAATTTCATCGAGAGGAAGCAGTCTCTTTCCAGCACGCGCATCTACTTCCTCAATCTCAATACTCTTTCCTCTAACATTTCGTTACACCCTTTGCTCGTTTTTGTTCACCTATTATTTCTACCTTCTCTCTCTGCCCTTTCTTCAGTCCTTTTCAGGACAAGCCCGATTCCTCTCCTTTTAAATTTCGGCGCATCCTCTGTGCCTCACGGAGTATCATAAGCTCTCTTGTCGCACACGTTCGAGGATCAGGCCATGAATTCTCATTCTGCAGAGATTATTTCCTCCCTTCACGCGTTGAGTTCGAATCACCGAATGTTTAGCGATATTCGAGAGTCGTCGCCACTTAACCATCAGGTGACGGATACTCGCGAGGTGTTTCGGAAGCGATTCGAGGACTTGTTCGATAAGGTGAATGAGGATTATCTTTCACTAGTACAAGAGTATTTTGGATCTTCAAACGAACTCATTGCTGATGCAGATTCTCCGTCGATTTCGACCAACATCGGAAAGTTCCTGTTGCAGATATCGCAATCGGGTGCACTAAGAGAATGTCTGAACAGCGCATTTGTAAATGAAGACGTTTCAGTGGATTTTAGTACAGACAATGAGAGTCTGGGACGATTGAAAGTGCTTTTCGAATTAGAGAAACGAGTGGAGGCGGCGTACAAAGTGCACAAGAATAAATTCCCTGCTCAAATATGGCCCTGCTGCAAGCGACTTTGCTTCGCAAAGATTGCCGCCGATCCCAAACAGTACATGGAATTCACCGAGATCGTGGTTATTCACGAACATGCGGAAGCCTGTCATTTCGCTAACGAGGCATTGTCGTCGCTGACGGAGAGTAGAGCACCTGGAATCGGGACGTCAACGCTTGGATTCACGGCCCCTTCGAGGGCACAAAGGGAAGCTGCCTCTGGTGTGCGGCACGGAACAGAGCGCCAGAAAGCAATCCGTGGGTTCGCAAGGTTCGTTATGGAGGCCCTACCGTTTCACTGCGGGCAGATGGATTCACAGAGAGTCGGATTCGGCGTGCGCCTCAAGAACAAGCTGTGCAACAGTTCCATGTGTTGTCTGCAAGGAGTTTCACGAAACTTCTTGTATAACAGGACGTATCTCACCCCCGACAGTGCCACTGACGACGAATTGCAGAGTATAATTGATAGTGCTGGGGTGCGTCTCAGGCAGATGCGTCGGAGGGGAGACAGGGGAGGCTTCCCATCTCTGCAGAGTTTTCAAAGCTACGACTGCGGCTGCAATACGCCGTGTTTTGCGGGTGTACCTCAATTGAATTTAGTGAGTGAGTATAATCAGTTCATCAAACTGGCGAAAGAACTGAGGCCATGCCACAAGAAAAACTGTTTTTTGCTCAACCGTATGTTCGGTCCACTTACAAATTCAACGACACAGGTATGTAATAGAGCTTTCGCCGCGTTGTATACCATTTCGGAGTCTTTCGTCGCTGATTTACATCGGGTTCTTGACATAATAAGCAATGACCCCTCCCTTGAGGATCGTGTCCTTTTAACCGATGGTTCTGCTTGTTGCAAATACCATCGCAGTCATCCAATGAATCGTTACTTTAGCGAGATTCGCAACAAAGTGGAGAGAGAATTGGATATGGTACTGCGGGCAGATCCGGCGGGGTCCTCTGGTGAGAGCGTTTGTCGAGTCTACTCTCCTGAGATAAATACTCAGGAGAAGCTTCGAAAGGTACTGAGGATGGCGTTTCGAGAGAACGACTCAATGGATTTCTATCTGTTTTGAAGTATTTTACAAAGGATGATCGGCGCATACCGCAAGCGCCGAAACTACAGTGCCATCAGTTTTGCACAGAGCGACCACAACGCACGCCCAAATTGTAAGACTCAACAATACGCGGTACTGCAGTTTCACCACGAATGGATCTTCCTGAAGCGCAAGTTTGATGAGCTCTCCTACTGGCGACCCCTTCTTGAGAACCGACAGATGCGCTATGATGTTTTGTCTACCGAAATCGCCGCTAAGCGCTTTCAGGAAGAGGAATGCCTGAACGACTTAAGGGTGCACAACGCACGCGACGCCAGAAGCAGGGGCTATGTGAAGATGCTTAGCGATCATTTCAGGAAAGTCGAGGTCAAGTACCAGAGAATTCGGGCCAGGCAGAATCAGGAGTTTCGAGGGGTCGCTGTTGATTGGAACTCATTTCCAGATCGAGCCTGTATCACGCACCAAGATGATATGAGTAAGCTCAATTTGCCGCATTTTGTTGTATCAGCTTCCTCCGACATCATGCGTTGGCGTTTTGACGCCAACGCCCATGTTAGTTCGATCAACAATAACGCTATCGTACTTTCACACGAGCAAGAAACAGGCCCGAAGAATGCCTCTGCCATTGTGGAGGAAATTTTCCTGGACCATCTGCTGCGCTGCCGTGGAGTCTGTTAAGGTTATTGTCTCTGAAAACGCGTCTGTAGGGAAGAATTGGATGACAACAATAGCTTTACCACAGTACATCGTCGACCAGGGCCTTGCGACGATCTGCCTTGTTTTGTTTCTCAAGAATAACCATGGAAAATGGCTCTGCGACATATTATTTGGACAATTCCAGAGTCGTCGGCGGAGATAGGTTCTCCTTAGCATAGATGATATGCTTAATGGATTTGAAGATGTAAACAGGGGGTCAGTGAATATTAAAGGATTCGCCGTTAACCCTCTCAGTAGTATAAACTTCGCTGAAGTGTTTAAGTCTCTCGGATACGAGACGAAGGCCCCATCGCAGTTTCGATTTATTAAGAGGAATATTCAGTTCGCTGTGGCATGCAGTGTAGAGGCGAAACAGCGGTTGCCTGTTGAATTGAGAGAGTTGCTCAGTGATGCGTTGCCAAATGACCTAGGCATGGTTAGGATTTCGACGGAGCCGCCAACAGGTCTTCCACAATGCCAGCGCCGCTACGAGGACTGTTATTTCGACGTCCCTGAGGCCCGACTCCCAGATTCAGAAGCAAAAGCGGATGTCAACAATGGATTTGATTTTGAAACAGCGAAATCTGGCGCGCTGAGTCAGCAGAACGATGCTGTGGCTAACGCTCCTTTGGTGATTGGGGTGGACAAACCTTACTCTCTAAGCGGGAGTGGGGTGGTTTCGACTCGTACAGCACCACACGTCGGCTATAATGGATTAGAGTTTAGACGACTGGCTGCGTGTTCTGAAATGAAAGACACTTCAAAGCCACTTGTCAGAATGGCCTGGCCGTGAGGACTGATTGTACTGCCAGCTGGGGGATCAGAACCTGTCGCCGGTAGTGAAAGTCAGAAGTGCGCTCCTCTGAACTGGATTGTCAGAAGACCGATCAGGGACTTTTTTACATCTCAGAGAGCTTGGATAGCTCGTTATCCTCCTCGAAACCTGTTGAAAGCAAAGTATTTCAAAGGTCCACGATCAGAGGAGTTTTGGGTTCCGACCGCTACGTACTCAGAGCCTCCCTTCCCGAAAATAGAGGGCACTGCCGCTTTTTCCGCAATGGAGGCGCTTGCCGGCGAGCATTGTGATATAAGTCAATCAGTTCATGTTTTGCATGCCTCGAAGGCCGTTTTACAGAAAAAGGGGGATCGGGACGGACTTCACGATCCCTGGGTGCAGCGTAGATCTACTGTACTCAGTCGTGGCACGTCACTACGGTTCAGGAAAGAGATGAAGTTGGACGTAGAGCGAGAGACGGGACACCCCTCGGCTCCTACGACGTTAAGCGTCTGAATCCTGCTTGAAAACTTGTCTAGACAAGTTTTCAAGCAGAATTCGGAGGTTCTGTCAAATGTGGAAAGCGTTTTGCGGAGTAACAATATCTCAGGAACAGCCGCAAGGGTGCTGGAAACTAAAACATTGGCGAAGTTGTATGAGGAGGCCGAGAAAACCCCCGGTGAACTCCAGCACTTTTATCATTTAGTCGAAAAGGATCAGAAGAGGTACGCTCGTGAAATCAAGGAGTTCAACGACAAAAAAACAGTTCGACAAGGAACATGGAATGTCTCCCAGCCCGGTAGAAGACATTCGGTCGTAAATTGTCCGATGTCCGAGCAGTATCGATTGAGACGGAAGTGGCACGAAATAGCAGTGTTTTGCATGAAAAATCTTCGTTAAGGACGATGGTATAATAGTAGATACGGATGTAATATATTCCTTTTTCCCGTATGTTTCAGAGGCTCGAGCTTCAGTACATTTGTTGCTTCAACTCGAAACCAATCTCCGTCCATCAACCGAAACCTCCTTATTCTGTAAAAGGATTTTTTACCAAGCCTCACCAACATACAACAACCAAAAGCAAGAGTGTCACAGACGGACTCCTCCAGTCTTCTACGCACAATGCTGCGTGGGGCATATTCAATTATGCACACCGCGCGCGTTTGGCCTCGTCCGCATAATAAATACGATGTTTAATCATCAATAGTAGACGAAACCGCGTGCACCGTTGCCGCGAACTTCGAGTCCCCTCCGGGGACTCGAAGTTCGCGGCAACGATCTCCTCTCACTCAAACTGTGCTGCGCATCGTCACAAAGTCGCAAAAAATTCCGAAAGCTCAACAAAGCGCAGGTGGAGAGGGGTGGTCATTTCTTTGCTTCTTGTGCTAAGGAGTCCAGAACGCTTCTAGATGCCTGCTCCAGGGGTTTCTGCGTTCCCTACAGCCTATACTCCCATTTTTACATGCGTCCATTCCTCTCAGTTGTCGATCGACAATTGGGAGGAATGGACGCACTTAGCAGCGTTTCCGTGCATGAAAGAGAAGGCGACCGCCCCCGACGTGGCCGGTGAGGCTGTTGCCCGTGCCTCCCAGAGCATCTGCCGGGAGCGACGCGTGCGGAAAGGGGCAGCGATGAGTGCGCGATTCTAACTTTTCGTGCCCTTCCTCACTTGGTCTGCGCGCCAGAAGTCGCCGTAGTGGTGGACACCCGCAGGGCAGGCGGAACCCGATCGCAGCCGCCGTGTGAGGCCGTTTCTGCTGTACTAGAAAAAGAGCCTGCATCCGGCTTTGAGAATCTCGCGACCGACCGCAACGAGAACGCTCGTGCGCCGCGACACATGCTGCGAAGTGCATGCATATGCCGCTATACAGTAACCTGCCGCTTCGCTCGGCGCGCACGGATTATCGATAATGATGCGCAGGCATGTCAACGTCCCCGTCTACTGCGACTCTATCACTCCTTTTTTATGATGATCCACTGTCGCTACAGTCATTCTCTCTCGCATGTTATTTCACGCCGCGGGCATGGAACGCCCAATAGTAGTTTGACCTCTTGTCTGCAAATCCGTGTTTGATGTAGCACTCGCCGTTGTAACAAATGAGTAAAAATGACCCATTTTAAGGTCCAGGCTTTCCAAACTCACAATTCTTACGGCTATCATAATACGACAGGTCGAGTTCAGGGTTCGTTCTTCCTTATTTCCAAGTTATCCCTTGAGTTCAGGACATTTTCAAAACAGCGAAAGAATTTAGTCAAACTCTTGGGCCTTTTAAAAACATTTGAAGGAATCTTGCCCGGAACTTGGATATGCAGGAATGCTCTATCGACAACGTTCCATCTTTTACTTACAGTAAGTGCGCACCCAGCCCATGAATATGTAACAATTGTTTGGCTTATGGATTCGTTCACATTCCAACACGATTCTCCAAGAAAGTTGTTTCTCTGATGCGGTTAATAATTTGGCCCGTCTGATCACGATTTCGACTTCACTTGCAGCTCCACCATGACTAAAATGCCCCGGTTGTGATGAATTCCAACACGAAGCTAATAGCGGCCTAAAAACTTATTCTCATGAAGTTCACTCTGTCAGGACCCAAGCGCAAAGACTTCAGGTTCGAGGGAGGCCATCGGGTTTGGGTGGGAGCAGGGCGGCTTCATGACAAACGCTCAGAGGGCTGATTGGGCCGTGCATGGATGAGGGAGGTAACCGTTCAAACAATTATGGGAGAAAAAAATTAATTGTGGCACCCCTTAAATTGGCGTTCCCGTCAGTATTGTCTTATACAGTACAGCAGCGCGCAAAGGCGGCCTTGCTGAGAACCAAATCGCGGCAAACCGAAAACGGCGCGCCCTAGATAGGCACAAATCGGACGGATGGCGCGTTCCACTTTCCTTGAAAGCATATTTAAATGCACGCATGTGCCATACTGGCACAAACCAACGCCGACCCTGAGCCACTTCCACGATAGTGAAAGACCACAGAGAGTTGCAAAGCGCTGTTTTTGCTCGCTTTGAGCATGAAAAATCATGTTCTCGTCTCTCACGGGACTATTCAATCCCTGCCACGACCATTCGCCGTGTTTATCGCCTTTGGGGGCAAAATGCACCAGAGTCCCATCCGCAGCGTCCAAAGGATATCCGCATTCCCACACAGACAGCAGGTCGTCCTCACATTCTAACATATGAGAAAGAGTCCCCTGTTGCTGAGGCCTTAAAGTACATTGTTCAAAGCAATACACCCTTAATAAAGTTCGGTGTTCAAGACTTGGTGCAACACTATATCGAACTGATGCCGGTTGTTCCACAAGAACATATCAAATTTAAAACAACCGCCGCTCTCTAGGCTGGGTCTCCCACTTCCTTCTCCATGATATGGTGTGCAAGGCTGTGAGAATTATTGACGGAAAGAGGTTGGCTGCCGTTACGGAAGCAGCAGTTTCAGAGCACATTGCACGTGTAAAGTTTACTTTGCAACGCTATAATATCAAGGACCCAAGGTGTGATTTTAACATTGATCAGTTGGGTGCTTCGTTTTCAAAAATGACGGGCCGAAGCCTACGAAAGGGCGTCGATCCTAAGGACGTGAATTTGAAACACTCTGTAGTTCGCAGTAAAGGGGTTCTAGACAGGGTGACAGTACCGCCTACAGTTTCTGCCGCCGGTACTAGTTGCGAACCAGTTATCGTTTCCCTGGTAAAAAAGCTCATTTTTGTCGCGTAAATGAATCCTTACCGACCTTACATTCCTACTTTCCCTCCTGCTATTTGTACCAACGCGAGATACCAGGGGTAGACTCAAAAGCATATACGACTGGGCCCAGAACTTCGTTGCAGAGACTATGTATCTGAGGGCAAATAGTCAATACTTGCTCCTTGTTTTGGATGGTGTTTCATGTTGTATCAAATCTGCATTCAGTGCCTCGATGAGTTGGTCAAATATTATCAGTGGCTTTGAGAGAAAGGGTATATGGTGCAGCGAAATACTTAACACATCGATTGAACCGCTGAATGACTTGTTCACGAGTACCGATAATGATGCAAGCATTAATTTGAAGACGCTGGTTGACTCATTTATGGGACGTGGTCGCAGTTTAATCAGAGACGCCGACGTGGTGATGAAGGTACGGTGCGTATCAACACTTAAAGCGGTTCGAATTTAACTTTGGACTTCGTCGTTGACGCCCTTAAGCGACACGATGAAAGACGAATGTCTGCGAAGACAGCACGCAACGCAAAGAGGCAATTCGCAGACGAGTATAAAGAGCCACTCGCAGATATTAGAGGTCTCATTTTGCTGGCGCCCATATGGTCCATTAACCGAGACAGGATGCATGTCAGTCGCTCTTAGCGTAGAGGGCAGCGAGCTTAGCTCGTTCGAGCTCAGTAGCACGAGAGTCGAACACTTTCATGAGCAAATAGCAACATTGATGGCAATGTCAACGCCTCACTGCTGCCGGTCCTTATAAAATGAGTAGTAGTTGATGACGTGGCACATTGTTTGAATTGAAAAATTGGGCCACGGCGCATTCAGAACCCTACCAGATATTGGTTGTCTCGTGAAGTGGCTCAAAAATAGTGGTCAGTTCAAGGCTTATTTGCTATTTTAGACCACTACTTTTCCATTCGGCGCTACAGGGGCGTAATTGGTCTGCGGCTGCTGGTCATTTTGGACTTTTGTTGAGGTTTGGAGACGCTGGGATGCCAATCTACGGCGTAATACGTGTTTGGGAAGGATAATTGTAACTGAAACTTTCTGAATTATTGCGTGAACGGTTACAGACACGTCCACACTGCGCCATTTAAGGATTCTGACGCACTTGCGTACTGGGCGCTTATATCCGCACTCCATCGATTGTTGTCCGCATATGGGCATACAGTCGAAGCGGGCACACTTCAGCGGGTGGCGATGGATGGTGCGAATGATGTCGTTTAGTGAACACTCGTGTAAGCATAGTTGTAAGTGTGCACGAAACAAAGACTTTCTTTACTATACTACCGTACTAGCCACCCCGGCTAGCCCCGTGCACGCAGCGTGAGAAATTTCGCTCACGCCGAGAGAGGGTGAAAGTTGTGTGATTGTTGTGAATCACCCAATCCCTGCGTGAGACTTCGTGCACAGTCTCATGATCCTCACCCTGGCAATCACGACCCTCAGTCAGTCCCTCACGATCCCCACGCACACCCTCACATCCCTCACGCATCCCCTCACATCCCTCTCGCATCCCCTCACACCCTTCACGCATCCCCTCGCATCCCTCACAGATTTATCCCTCCACAGCGCCGAACTGCTCCGGCGCCCTTTCCTCACACAGATTCCCTGTTACTTACAAACTAATCCTGCCAGTCTAGACAAAAACAGGGCGTCCCTCCAAGCAGCATTTTCGGTTTCTAGTGCGTGGCAATATGGCAGACGATTCGGAGAGGCTTCATGCCACAGGATTTCCGCTGCCCTCATTCTATGAAAGAAAATGACACGCGTCTGAAGGTAGGTTCTAGGATTTCTTTGTTTCAGTCCACGTCGAGCTTGTTTAACGGGCAGAGTTGCTCTACACAGTGAAATAAGTAAAACTAGGCCCACGAAAACACTACTATCTCTTTTTGCAGTGCTAATAAGCTCGTTACTCTCTAACCATACCATTCTAAGACTGAATCCTCTGCAAAATGGCCGCGCGTTGTGATGAAGACATAGTTGCTCTTTTCAGAGTAGCCACGCTGTTCCAATCTTCCCAGCACGAACTGTATATCTGTTGCATGCACACGGGGCACCACTGCCGCATTCGTGCGCCACCTTTTTTCTTAAACAATATCCCATTGAATTTGACCCTGAAATTAAAAGAACGTAAAGAGCAGTAGCAGTCCTTCGCCACAACCTGTTTGTGTGAGCTGTACTGTGACAATCTCCACTCTCGATCCGACGGGCAGTTATATTTCATAACAGCATTTCTCACATACATGGGCTTCTCATTTTCTTTTGTAACAGTTGTTGAAGATATCTCTTCCATAGGCCTTTGAATGTTTGTAGCCAAGAAGTCTTTTGCCAGCAAACCTGCGAAAGATGAAAACGTCCAGCATCTGGCGATATCGTGCATGGCCACGTACCCCTTTTCAATTCTCTCTCACAGGCATTACTTTCGAAGAGCAAACCACGTCCCTTTGCAACAGAAAGACGATATACCACTACCGAATTGTTTATCTGTGCCCATATTAAACGACCCAAGACACTGACAATAGGATTTCCGACGTGCTTTGATACGATAAAATCTTTAGAGTACGATTAAATTCGTCGCCCACCCTTTATATGGTTCCAATATACAACAATTGTTGGTCTTATCATTCTTTCTGGTGGTAAAGGCCCCCGATTCCTGGGCAGATACTTTTATGCTTTGCTGACTTTGTAGAACGATGCAAAAGAGAATATGTCTGCGGCGTGGGTATTAGCAAGAAGGTCGTAATAAGGTTTTTGAATTTCCTTTGTGTGCTTCCCAGCCCATCCAAAACAGATCAGCCGGATTGCCGTTAAGCAAAACTTATACGAGGCAAGCAACATTTCGGAGAACACGAGGTGTGCACAGTAAATAATCGCTCCAACACCTAGTGTCGAACCCTTCGACACAACGAACAGCACTCGTAGTGTGCTTAAAACGGCGGAATGATGAAGGCATTGAAGCCCGTAGGCAGTAGTGAGAACTAGGTCATGGAACGCTTTCAACATCGCGGTTGATTCGCCAATATTTTGTAGCTGAACATGCGCACTGAATTTGGCCCGAGTCCTTGCATTTTCAATCGTTCTGAGCGCAGCCATCGTCTTGATTTCTATGGACGCCATGTGTAAATCCCTTTCATGGTCACTCGCTGAGGCAATGCCATCTGGACTTCCTGCAAGCAGTGGAACAGAGCGGTTTCCAATTAGACCCACAGTGCTCAGGTATTGCACGCGACAAATTTTGTCGCGTAGAACGTCTTCTGACCGCTTTTAAAGCGGTCCGAAGACGCTGTAAAAAGCGTCGGTAACGATTGTTGGGCATCATGCAGTAGGTTCTTTCCAAAGAAAGCGGGTAGGTGCTTCAGCACCTGTCCCTCGTTGAATGGTCCGTCTTTCATTCCAGGAGTGCTGGAAAGCAGTTTCATGAACCAGGTGTCTAAAGATGCTTTAAACAGTTCTGTTTTCATTATTTTTGAATCCAACTCCTTCTTCTCATACTCTGGCACTGTTTGTGGATCAATTGACGTGATAATTATGCTCCCACATCTTACGTTTCCCTGTATTTCTAAACTTTTGTCGACCAGCTGCTGTTTTCTCAAAGATGACGACTGACGGTACTCCAAATTTATAAGCATAGTAAGAAGATCTTCTTTTCTCAGTACAGTCAATGACCCAGACGTGCACTGCAGTAGCTGAGTGAGAACATCTGCACAGGGGGTTTTAGCTGGTTGATTTGACTTTCGCATTTTCATCGTCTCCAAAACGATGTTCCATTTGGTACACAAGGTGTCTGTGACCTCCGTGAAGTCGTTAGGTAGCTTGTGGGTGCCGTAGTTCAGCTGGCGGCCCCGAAAATTGTTGGCTAATCCGGACATATTGCTCTCGAAATTTCGACAGAATGAGGAAAGAAAGGAGTAGGTTGTCCTGGAGGTAAATTAAACGACCCGGCAAGAAACCAGCCAGGGTCCTCCCACTACAGAAGCGTAAAATGTTGCACGTTCTGCAATGCAAAAGTAATATTCGGGGATGAAAGGAACGCATCAGATCTCGATGATGTTCTGCCGCTCCGCCTTTGAATCACATTCAACGGGCAGAATACCTCCTGTGCACGTCAGGTATCCTCCTGAGACAATAATTCTCGATACTCATCTTTTGGGATGAGTGTGTATGAGTGTGCTCCAAAGTTTTTGACATCATTAGGGTACATCTCTGCAATCCTTCCGGAGTACCCTTCTCTGTACAGTAATGCCTGAACTTTCTGACCGGACGTCGCGAACACTTTTTGGTGGCACTATACACAGCGCGACATCCTTTTCACTCAGGATCATCCGTTTGTGTGTTTTAGTTGGACCGTCTCCAAACTTAAAAGTGTAATCTAAACTGCGCTTGTGAGTTCCAATCGCCGTCGCTCCTAGCCGCTCATTAATGAGCTCAATCGTTTCGGTCGAATTATAACCGCCGTCTGCAGCCAAAACTGCATCTGCCATCGGCGTCAGAGATCCCGGCGTTGCAGCTCCTTGAATCAACTTAAAAAGTCGTTCCCAGATATGAATGAGAATCTCCCCGGTTCGCATGTAGTGCTCTGCTATAAAAGCAGAAGTCAATGCCGAGCAATCCGCATTGTTAACTCGGCCGAGGGCCTTTTTTGGATTGTTAAGCCGTGCCAAGTTTGTCAGTTGAGGTACGGCACGGGAACTCAATTTCTGATGGTCATCATCGACACTGAATATAGGTTTTCCTGGAATAGAATTACACAGTGGATCGATTCAAAACAGCCAGCTTTTGCTCCAATTTCGTTATGAGCTCATTTCCTCTAACCGGTTTGTTTGACCATCCTTCACACAAAGCTTCCACGCGTTGTCGGCTTCGAATACCCTCACTGAGGGCCGACTACATTTCAAGGTATCGACTTGGGGCAAGGCTCGTCCGGAAAAATATCTCACTATTCTCTTGTGCATTGGCCGTAGCAACACAAGCGTGATACGAAGCTGCAGTTACGTGGATAACAATAACTAGTTTAATCTCAGCCACGTATGTTAGGTCCTTGTTGCGTGCTTTGAGCACTCGGTTAATATGATTACGAAGCTTCGTAAGAACGGTCTCAGGAAAAAACAAATTCATAAGCTCCAAGCAAGACAACGAACTCGCAGTAGGGACCTCATCTCTCTTGGCATGCAAGCTTACTTCGCGCAGAATTTTCCAGAACCGCATTAGCCTCAAAAACAAACCTTCGGCCAAGATCTGTATCGATATCATCAATTCGCAGCTCTATACCTTCAAATGCAGACGCCAACTCCCAGCTTGGAAGCCCTCCCCTTCGACTAACCTCACTACGCAAATCATTCCTTGCATCAGGATCTCTGCTCGTATTGGTTTGCGTACCTGCCGTGTGATCGCTGCTGTCATCAGAGCCGCTAACTGAAATAGACACATCGTCCCAGAGAAACTCAGCAGGATCACAGATGAGTGATGACCAGTAGTCTTCAGTGGCAGTAGTTTGCGCATTTCTTTCACTGCATTGACGCGTTTCAAAATTTTCGTCGCTTTCCTTAACATCTTCTAGCAGTTCCAGTATTTCAAGTTTACAGATATGTTTTCCCCATTTGATCCACAACAGATTGAGCTGTTAACATCCTCACTACACCCAGCATCATTATTTGTAGAGACAAACGTTGGATCGGGATCTGAAAGACTGTCGTTCTCGTCAAACTCCAACTGGTACTGTGTATCTTCTCTTGCACTCTCAGATCGACGCAATGTATGACGAAATTCCAGGGGGTTGAATGTTATGTAGGGAGAAACACCAGGCGAGAGTTCTATAGGTCCTAATTGTGATGACGGAGACGTAGTGTCAAACTGTTGCTCTTCCGCTGCCTTTGTCGCAGACGGTGTGAAGACACATAGATGTGTGCCTTAACTTGACATATTCTTAGCCCTTCGCGCTGCGCTCCCTATGAACGGGTCCGCTACAGACACTAGAATAAAATGTCTCCTGCCCGGAGGCATCACGTTGTTAC
>NW_005179115.1:0-26094 GCF_000350225.1 Chondrus crispus | reverse complement strand
AGATGTTCCATATATCCCAGGAATTCGGAATATGGAACTGTAACAACGTGATGATCTCTGATCAGCACATTCGACTGCCAGAAATGCTGCTTGGAGGGACCCTGTTACTCACCAACTATTAAGAGACTGGCACGAATAGTTGGTCAGTAACAGGGGGAGATCTGTGAAAGGAAAGCGCGCCCGAGCAGTTCGGCGTTGTGGAGGGATAGATCTGTGAGGGGATGCGTGAGGGATGTGAGGGGATGCGTAAGGGATGTGAGGGGATGCGTGAGGATCGTAAGGGACTGAGTGAGGTTTGTGAGGGGCAGGGTGAGGATTGTGAGAATTTGCACGAAGTCTCACGCAGGGATTGAGTGATTCACAAAAATCACACAAATTTCGCCCTGTCTCGCCGTGAGCGAAATTCCTCACGCTGGGTGCACGGGGCTAGACTGATTGCAGCGTATATACGCAGCAACCAGTCTAGCCCCGTGCATAGCGTATACGCTATGGTATTGGAACTAAAATAGTGTGACCGGAGGGTGGTCTCGAGACTGTACTATAAATAATCCTTGCAAATTCATCGTTGCCGACCAGGAACCTTTTGCTGTTGGATGTGGCATAGCCGAGTGGCGGAAGGAGAGTCCCCACACTGGGACGACGCGCCGGTTCTCGAGTTCAATGCCCGCTTTTGTCCATCTCGCTTATGTTTTTGCTACATTTTCCAAATAGTTGAATATTTTTTCACAAAGTCGGGTCACTTTCGTTTTTAACTTTCTCTCCAAGTCTAGGGACCGGGGTTCGCAGGCTCGACTACGTCCGGCAGTCTGCGTGGGAAGCGGTTCTTTGCCATGGCAAATGTTAATATTACGTGCGTGCTTTACTTCTTTCTTGTCCGAAATCTCTACAAGATTCGCACCATATGACTGTTACTATACAGCACGTTTCTCAGGCTGGATAGTATTGCCAATACCATCCAGCCTCATTATTACATTATAATCGTAATTCAATATCTCGCGTGTCAGGACATACCGCATCAACGCGCCTCATACGAGGAAAGCTGTATAACATACATGTTCACTCGACGAGTTTTGAAGTAGAGCTTTTCGCACTTCTACCTTCTAAAAGGACGAGTGTGAGGCCTTTTTTCCAATGCGGATGATTGACTGCTTCACTGGGGACAGATCAATCCCCGATGACAGTGCAATGGCAAGTGACTCACATGGCCCCGGCTTGGTGACGGCATCAGCGGGATTGTTATCTCCAGAAACGAATCCCACATTAGATATTTCGTAGTCGCTATAGGCTTCACGAGCGGCAGCCACATCGATCATCATCCGTTTTTCAGTAGTGTGCGATGCTCTGGTTACGACATCAGTAGTGTGCGGTGCTCTGGTTATGACATCTTATATCCATTTTGAGTCTGCTAACATCTACGGGGGGATGTTTGGAGGTATATGGTCTCGAGATCGTGCTTGATGACGTACGCATTGTCAAATGCAGTGGAAACACATGAACGTCTCCAGCCATAGAAGCCATGTGCGATCTCGAGGTTGATACTGATTGAAAAGGTCAGCGCTGCTCTTTACCCTCTCGATGGTCTTGTTTTGTTCCTTCAGGTGCCGAGGACAAACACACTCTCATTTACCTGTGCGGCTCTGTTCGTGGCACAGCAGATGTCTAGACGGCTATGAGATAGCCATCCGACGACAGCGAGAACCGAGCGGTCGAAGAAGACATCCGCCCGGCATGGCCCGACCCCAACGCGGTTGCAACCCCCGTGGCTGTGACTCCATCGTCCTGTGGGTTCGGCAGCGGGGTACGTGCCTTCCGGAATGTGCTGCCGGGAGCCGACTCGGACTATATTCCACGCCGGTGAGACCCTCGAACTCGAATGGTGGATTTTGCCCGTCTTTCTATTTAACGGTGTGGCTATTTCTGCGAAGCCCTTCACGAAGTGACGGTAGACATTGAATATTCCTGAAAATGATCTTATATACGTCGGGTTGGGGGGAGGTCCAGCGCGCTCCATGGCGACCACGGGGCGGCGCTCGACCTCCAACGTACCTGGTCGGATCATATGCCCCCGGTAGGTAGCCGATGTGTCGAAGAAAGCGCACTTTGAAACCTTCAGCGACATGCCCGCGTCCCGTAGTAGGCGTAGAACCTCAGGGATGTGTTCGAGGAGTTCCGTTAAGGTCTTAGAATACATGATAACATCATCCAGGTAGACCAATTCGGTTTCCTATTCTACGCGCGACAGTATAATGTCGACGGACCGCTGTAAAGTAACGAGGGCATTCTTCTAACCGAACTGCAGCCGGAGGAACCGGTAAAACCCACAGTGCGCCGCAAACGTCGTCTTGTCGCAGTCTTCCTCGGCGATTTCTACTTGCCAATACCCGCTGTTACAGTCCAACGTGGTAAAGACATTGGCGTCGCCGAGGGAATCGATGCATTCGTCCATCCTCGGTAGCGGATAGGAACCCCGTACGATTACAGCGTCGAGCTTCCAGTAGTCGACACAGAACGGCGTGGTACCGTCTTTTTAGGGATGCATACCACAGGGCTTGCCCATTCGGCCGTGGCGGGTTTGATTACCTCTGTTCTGAGCTTCCGGTCGATCTCCGTTTCCCTTTCTCCCGTGCGGTTGGTCCGGCGCGGTAAGTCGCCTGGTAAATCGGGCGCGGCCCGGGCATGAGTTCAATGCGGTGCTTCGTGGCTCCAGTTTTCGTCAACCGGCCGGTCCACATATCTTTGAATTCGGACAGCATCTCGAGGACCTCCGAGCGTACTTTCTCGTCCTCGGCACTGATATGGACGTTCTTCTGCCAGGCGTTGGGGTCCTCCCCAGGGGCGTCGGTTTCTTCGGTTTCATCCGGGCCGTCCGCCCTGACGGGCGCACCGGTCGGCGCGGCTTGTTCATGCCCGCCCTTGCCCGTGCAGTTTTCGGGGGTTTCTGCCACGACATACCCTGCGTCTGAGGGGTTGGAATTAAATATCCCTCCCCCTTCCTTAGCCTTGGCCGCCTCTGCGACCGCCTCGCCAAGGGTCAGGATCTGAGTGGCAACCCATCTCTGCATCTCGAGCGATCCAGAGAGGTATAGAAGGCTGGGAATAGCCACGTTCTCACTGGCCTTGTGCTGCTGGGCAAGAGCTTCCCGTCGACTTTTCTGTTGGTGATGGCCAGGTCTTCTCAGTCGTTCGCGTCCTGAATATAGAAGACTCGGGCCTTCCCTTCGTCTCTGCTCGCCGGTGTCGGGGGCTGTGCCGGTCTGGGATTGGCCGAGCGCGTCCCCTTGCAGAGCTACAAGTACTTTCGCCCAGCATACAAATACGCAGAAAGGCACAGCTTGTAGTGGCGCTGTGCTCTCTGTAAGACCGTAACCTTTACGAAAAAAGGGCGCAGTGCCAGCAACATGTGGTCGCCAACTTCATTCGCCTTCCTTCTTCCCACGCAGCGGTAACCAAATCATTTTTCAAACGAATGTACTGGATGCCCTTGAACTTGTTCTTGGACCTGGCTGAGCAGCTCGTTCAGCATGAAAATGACCGCTGTAGCAGAACATGCCCACTGCTCCGCCTTTCTATCACTATCCGATGGCTTGCTGGGCTCACATCTTGATCTATCCATCGCAAACTCTTTGTTCATATATTCTGTCTACTACCACATTGACCAAACGCTATTTATTCTTTACCGATTTCTCCCCTTTAATGTTTTGTACAGTGCCAAACTTGGCTAAGGCGAGTTTCCACTTTTTTCACTCTGGAAAGAATAGATGTTCTGCAAGGCTGCTCTGGAGCGCTTGATGGCATCTCGATATAAATTAAGGAGCCTAGTCGCAATGATGTCCTAAATTCGCCGTCCTACCTCAATCGGAAAGCGGGGTTCGCCCGGAATGTAAAGGCAACGTGCGATTCTTTTTTCAGGTTGACATACGTGAGTTGCAAAGCAGCAGGCTTTCCACGACAGTACATCAGATTGAATCACCGCTCTTTCCAGCTTGTTGGCCAAGCGGGAACACGGTTTACCTCCAGGCTATTGAGTGGCGGCTCAAAACGATTTTAACGCATTGGCCAGGCCGTGGTTTATCTACGGCCAAGAACTGCTTCAGTTATTTGGCAATCATCAGCTTGTACTCTTATCGGGAAGGATTTGGGGATGCTGGTCGCTGGGTGGGGTGCTTATGACGGCCGTTTCCGTGCGGTCTTAGTAAAAGCGTCAGAGTAATCATGGTTTGTTAAAACTCCGTAATTATATTGTAGACCAGAACAGTGATCTTGAAGTCCCTAATCAGTTCCATGGGGATGATTAGAGTCACATTTGTAGCTCTGACTGTACTGTAAACTTCCGAGATGAATGCAAAATAGTTGAGCAGAAACATCGCCGCCGTCGAGACCTAGATACCTTACGTCGACGAGAGTACTTTCTTACCAACATTCATAACTTGGATCTCCGGAAACCGTAATTTTCGTCTTTGTATCGCACTACATATCTCCATAAGAGGATTTGTCCTCGTCAAGACTACTCATGTATTTAGCAATTGACCGCCTTTTCTCGGAGTAGTTGTAAACATAGAAATTGGTAACGCTCATCTTCCTCGTCCTCTGAATTTTTTGAATTTGCCAACCCCTTCAGGTCATCCCTAAGTTGTTACTCGTGGTCGAGCAGGTCACTGACTGTTGCAGCCGACTCCGTAGCAGAGGGTTTTGATTTAGTGCCAGAAGCAGCCTGACTTGCAGAAACAGTTCCATTATGGCATCTAAAAGAATATAGTGAATGCTGAATTATAATATAATTGGGTGGAGGTAGTCTGCTCAGTTGCAATCTGTTTGACTACTTGCGCAATTTCAGACAGCTCGTCGTCACGACGTCTTTTGCGACAAGATGAAGGTCTGACGGAATCGTGGACCTCGTGCAGGTGATCTCATCAACCCCGCTTTCTTCTTCGGCATGACGCCGTATGGATCGAGGAACAGCGTACAGTCTCGGGAGTCCTTAAAACGCATTACATATAGCACAATGAATCGTCTTCTCGGGTAAACGACAGAAATGCCTCAGCATCTGATTGCCGAGATGTTTCAAAGTTTTTGCACGAAACTGTATACAGGGACAGCAGACGCGTCCATTTTTGTATTAAAGTAGTTCTATGTGTGGGGTGTGGATATAGTCCAGCATCATTTGTACTGAGTAGATCTTCCACAATGCCTTCGACCGGTTCAGGGAGGGAGGGGACAAAAACGTGGTCAATGAAGAGTTGTTTAAATTCAAGCGCAAACGGAGCATGCCGTATTTCATCTAGCTCTGCCCTCGTCTCAGCCAGCTGATAAATGCGTTTTAGACCTGGTCGATTTTGGGCATCAGCGACGACATGACAGAGGTGGGCTGTCCCATGTCGAGTCCAATTTGGCGCTCGAGATTTCAGCGGTGCGTGTCGCCGGGAATCGCCCACGTTTTTCCGAAATAGACCCATTGACAAAACCGAGGTCATCCCATTCATTTGCTTGCTTTGTTATGAATTCTGCTTTATTGATTCTGTGCGCAGCAGGACACGCGGATGGCACTCCTTTCCGTCCATTGCTCTAAATTCCAGCCCGACGTAGTGCAGCAGATAGGATCGTTTGCCGTGGTTTAGTTGGGGAGAGAGGACCACGACGCCGCATGTCCACTCTTATAGAGGTTCCTTGGGCTCCTTTGGTCTCCGCTTGAGATGTTGGTGAGGGGATTGCTTGGTCAACATGAGCACCGTCGTGCCAAAAAAGTTGTCCTGCCCTGCAATTGACGTAGATTTAGACGAGTAGGAGCCAGGGGTGCTGAACTTTGTAGCCGGGTGAGGTGGCTGATTGCGACTTAGAGGTGCTGTTGTTCGTGACAACTTTCTTTTGATCTTGTCTGAAAAATATAATTGGGGCAAAGGCGGCGGCTGCGTGAGTTCATCGATTTGGGCCGCATTCGGGAAGCCAGGGCAAAGCGTGCAGGGCGTAACCAGAGGCGTACGATCATGTTCGGCATCTTAAAGGGCAGAAGCGTCCCAGATTTCCACTTGGCACGGTGGAGGCCTTGGGGCAGACATGTTGGTTTCCCAGGGGTGGATTTGGCTTCATTCTCCGGAGACGTGTGGCGCGGTATGATATCAGCACTGAGATATAAAATCAAGCTGACAATCTATCTGCGCGTTCATATAAAAGAAGGAGATACCGATTCGAGATTGCCAATCGGGTTCCATACACAAAAACGTGAGGGGAACTTGCAGAGGATTGGAATGCATGTCCCAAATGTGGCACGCGTAGAATTTAAGGACGTTTTTGGTAATGTACGCCCAATGAACGCCTGGCATCGAAAATCCATATCATACCGTACATTAACTGTTGGAGTTAGAACGACCCTAGGGTCGTTCTAACTCCAACAGTTAATGTAGTGCCTTGAGCTCAAGGCCATTTTATGCTCCTGGTATGAAATCTGCGTAAAGAAAAATGCTCACTATAAGCAGATTTTACACACCTTTATGTGCACCAATGAGTTCGTTTTCGCTAGAATCGAGGACCGCGCGCTTCGGCTATAGTGATGACCTTCTGGTTACAAAAGGCAAAAGTGAAATCGCGTGTTGCGTTGTCTAGAACCATAAAATAAATTTTGTCCTCATATCCCTACAATTCAGTTGATGGGTATTCCGATCATACGCTAAAATTGCAAAACCCGTATCATACCTCTGCTGATTGGTATACCGATCAATAGACCCCTTTAATGGGGTGACATCAAATGCAAATATCTTCAACATTACTGCACCACTTGGCCAAATGACAAGTGACATTCCAGCAGACCTCGCAGGGATCTCCCGATTATCATGACCTTACAACTGTCCAAATCTGTAAAGTATGTCATGACCACCCCCCCTGACACAGACCCCTTTCCACAACGCCATGGCGACGGTGGTGCCATCCACTCTCTCTGAGGAGCCAAGTAACTCCGCGCACGCCCTGGCCAATAGAGGAAGTGGTAAAGGCCAACGGAGGCCTAGAGGGCGCGGGAGAGGTCGCGGGGCTACTCGGACCTGGGCGTGGGCGGTCGAGATGCGGTGAAAGGATGGAAAATCAGGAACAGCACTGACATCAAACTTATGATTGAGAAGGACTTCACAGGGGTCACTACAGCAGAAAGAGCTAGGCTTTCTTGTAGTGCGGCTGTTGAGAGGATGGAAGTTGAACGGCTTGTTCGTGGGCTCTCAGAATCCAGGTACTCTTTGTTGCGGCTCTTTGCCGATGATGTTCTTTTGAAATGCAAAACGTGGCAAAACGAGTACGCAACCTTGCATAAGCTTCCCGTAGGCCCCATAAAGATGAGAGACATGTACCGATACTACGGCACTATGCTGTTGTCCCACTTCATAGGTTTCAGTTTGTCCAAGACAGGTCAAATCTTATCAGATTCTAGTCTCAAGTGCGGTGAGCTCTCAACTGTACTCTTTATAAGTTCTAACTTACTGGCGTTTGCTGCAACCGGTCGGGGCTTTAGGCACAGCATCTCGAAACACCCAGAGAGAAAGGACGCTACTTCTTGCGCAGTTTGAGAAGGTAGCTTTGCAGCATCTGCCAAGGATTTTGGTCCACGTTGTACACTTTTGCTACGCTGGATGAGGACCTTTATGGAACAAGGGCGTCTGATAATCAATTTAAACCTCTCTCTTCACGTAAGGCGGACCTGTAGGGGCATACAACGGATGCACTGTGTGATTCGCTATTCAGGGTGACTTACATGGTTTGTTTTAGAAGAAGGGAAGAAACACAGGGTTCTTGTGTTGCATCCATAGTTGATGCGCTTCTATATGGACGTAGTGAGCAGCATCTCAGTGGATTTACTGTAACGGCGGACCGAGGATACGGGAGGTTGTCTACATTGACGAGCCTGTTTAATCGTGGGACTAATTGTATCTTGATAATGATGGATGCCTGACACGCCATCTCTTTACTAAGAGAGCCAATCATGGAAGCATTGTAATTGCTCCGCCGGAGAACGGCAGTAGTAAGGAAGTTGTGGAGAGATGTTTATTCGGAACTTGTAAAGTTTTCACAGTCGGACATCGCGGCGCTGATTGGTTTATACAGTGACAGTTTGGACTAACGGGTACCACTGCTGGAAATATCTTGCTGTGGGATGGCAATGTTCGTAGTATCCTAGACAAAGAACCCGACACCACATCGCCGGACCTGACCCTTCCAGAGCTTCTGCAGTCATTATGGAACGCCTGGTTTAGTACTGCACAGTCCACGGAATCTATGAAGCGAGTAACAACAACAGAACCTCCAGTGCTTCAGAATATCATCAATAGGCCTTTTGTTGATGTGGTTTTTAGTGCGGGACGCTTGCCAAAACAGACATAAGCTAGCTGGCCTGCTCTCCTGACGGCGCTGCTATATCTGGCCTACTGCAGCGGGTTTTAACAAACACGTTAGACGTTCCTTGGCATCTGTAGAACTCAAGACGAGCACTGCACGAGACAGTCTTGAACGAGCAATTTGTCTTGCAACTGTAGATACCGCTCTATGCGTCATGGGGGAACTATCGTTTCTGGAGTACGTTCCGGACAAGCACATTGGCCAAGTTTTACAACAGATGCCTGTTTTCTTCGTTAGGTATCTCATATACGTCTCTGGCTCCTAGACGGGGGTGCTGTACACTGCTTTGGTTTATTGCTCAGGAGACAAACTCATTGAATTTACAGAAGCAATAATCGGCGGACTTCAGGCTTGTGTTGCATGGGCGCATTTGAAGGTAGTCGTAGTTTCACATTTTGCTACTGCACGAATGAAAGATACCTTACAGGAAAAGCTGCCATTCTGGAAAGCTGTTTCAAACCATGTGTCAGCAAAGGGAGCATTTATGCCGGTTAAACTGTTTAAGCATGGCTCCCAGCCCATCTACTCAAAAACGAAAGGCAGCTGCCTTTGGGATCCCACAAGATCCCAGTTAGCCTTCGTGACATTTTGATATAATCAAAGCTCTATGCCTATGAGCACGTGACATATGCAAGTCACTCCTGCATACCAATATACAGTCTGATGATGGCACCTAAGTTATCTTTACTGCGATATAAAGGCGAGATTCCCTCTCTATTGTTAGTGAAGTGTATCCGAGTTTCACAACACTGCTCTCCTTAAAGGGAGCCGGTAATGAAAATTTTAAGAACTTTGAGTCAAGATTCAATGCTAAAGTTCCCAGATTCAACGCTTCGTCAAGCTGAACGAAGTTACCTGAGGCCCTCACTGCCATTATTCTGTTGGCTAACTCTGCAGTTGATAATGGCCAGAGGGTTTCTGTTTTAGCCGCGTTTTCTAGTGATACCGCCATCAAGTCAAACACTTTATCTGATCAACATTTAAATACAGTATTGTACGAGAAAGTTGCCTCTATTCTAAGGCACTATGACCATGCCAAAACTGATGTTCCCAGTTCTCTATATGCAAATTCCGCGAAGCCTCTGCCAAAGAAATCTGGAGGTAACACATGTCACAACACCAGGCAAACTCTTACGCTTTCTCAGCTTGCTGATTTAAAAAGGGAAAGGCAAGTTTCATCAATGTCAGAAGTTCGGACATTGGCGTTCCGATCATAACTCGGATGGTTTATTAACAGTTGAAACAACCCCAGTTTGTTTCAACTGAGAACCCTGGCCCTGCGGGAGAAAGAAATGCCATACATACTAAGAGAACTATTCGATTTAATATGGAACAACTAGCAATGGATCTCAACAGTGAGATTGATGATGAGTTTACTGGCCCATTTCTTGAAGATGGTGCACCATACAGTGGTATGGCGATTGAAGAGTTCCACGTTTTACAACCGCTACTTGTACTTGTAGCATAAACACCCCCGCGGAGAGGGGTGTATGCGTACAGTCCTATAGACCTCGGATCGCGGAGAAGGGGATGAAGCACCACTCACGCACGGGACCGGGCGCGGGCCCTGGTAGAAGTGTGGTAGAGCGCGGTTGCGTCGGACGTGCGCACGCGCGAGCGGATCGACGCCTCGACGCCCCGGTGCGGTACTGGTAGACGATCCAGTACCGACGGGCGGAGGAGGATCCAGGCTCGCTCGCGTGCTGGCCCGTCCTTGCCCGCGCGGTCCCTTGCCTAGAACGGACTAGAGTAGGACGGTCGTTCTAGTAGAGTAAGCGGCAGAGGTGACCTAGACGGAGAGTCTTGGACAAGCTCATGCTTGTCCTTTTCCTCCGTCGGTCGCTCTCGTATTTAATGTACAAAGTATTCTATCATAACACTACAGTACCGATGTACTGTAGTGGGCTACTGTAGTGCCGGTCAGCCTGCACTGTAGCGCTGTCAGGCCTCGGGCTGACAGTACACTTGCGTGTCGCGCACACGTGTGGGTCCGTACTGTAGAGCTCGGGCTCTTCAGTGCGGGATCCAATCTAGATCTAAATCTAGTTTGCCGTTATACCACAGTACCCAATTGGAACGGCAAGTTCATGCCTCTTCCTAAACTCATTGCCAATAGGCCACACTGGCAGCACGGAAACGGTGAACACTCAAGTGAGCATAAGAAAATAGTTAGTTCTGTATACTTTGATGTTTAACTGATAAACAAAATTGAGTGACTGTCAGACACCATATCATTGAAGAATAATCTCAATGGGTAATTGGACGAAACGTTACCAGGAAATGTGATATTATACACATTGATGCTAATAAGATTCTACTTCCGTGCAAGCAAGACTCACTTGCTATCATCGATCATGATTTACACAGTTACGTACCCTACAGGCCCTTTTTCCAAGGTTCAATTCGTCATACATCAGGAACCAAGAACGAGATATACTGTGCTACAGCGAGCATAAGTGAAGACTTGAAGGTTCGTCCTTGGATTAGGTCAAACGCGTTGTTGACAGATTTCACAAACACGTGTGTGGTCATTCTAGTTTTTCTGACATACAGTGTTTGCTCGAGAGAAACAAACTATAGAACGAAGAGGCGAAAATATACTTGACTGGCATATTAGATGAGTATATAAGCTGTTCAACTACTTGTCAGCCAAAGAAGTCGCGAAAGTCTCTCTAAGTTCGCTCAGCAGAAGTTTCAATGATGTCGTTTGTATCTATCAATTTCATTTAGAAAGCAATCGTGTATTCCACATCATGCATTCTGAGTCAAGGTACTCTACAAGAGATGTGGCCGGTGATATGTCCATGAGTCATGCATCCCGTGTTCAAGTCTTTGTGGATAACACCATTTTCGACGCCGAAGACTGTTCTTTATGATCCTGCATTTGATAACATTGATTTTGCAGCATTTCTAAATGGAAAGGATATTGAAACTCGCTCAATTCCACCAAGAACACACAAAAAATGTTATTGAGTCCAAATATCGTGTAATCCGTGATATATACTTGCGCCTTAAGCAAGACCGCAATGGTCAAACTGTTACCTACGAAAGATTGCTTATTCAGCAGGCATTACGAATTTCTAATGATCTATATGGGTCTGATGTTTGCTCAGCCCAAGAGACGGCTAAGGGCTACACAAGGCCAGCTAACGTTGGTTCCTTTCCGGCTACAGTTCCACAAGATATTTTCCGGGCTCATGATGATCTTCTTGCCAAGAGAAAACTTACTAGGATATCCTCAGATCTACAACTAACAGTGACCTAACTGTTAAGATCGGTGACACTGCACATATATTCGTACGTAAACAGAAGGACAGAAGAGGAAAGTGGTCAACTCCGAAAGCCATTCTTGAATTCGATCCGAAAAGGGGAACTGTTACTGTACCATGGAAGCATGGTAAGACTGTGAAAGCCGCAATTGAAGAGGTACGGCCAGCACTTCATGAAAATACGTTCGCTAGTGTTGTTCAGGAGGCTATAGATACAATTTCAACAAACCTCGATAGTGCAATCGATCAGATCACTCCCGAAACTGTCAGTGACAGCAACAAAAGTTTGTACTCTGAAAGTGCACCTCAACAAAAATTTGTTCAACTTGACCAGGATTTTCTTGATGATACTGAAGAGAACTTAACATACTTACCTGCTGTTGGTGATTCTATTGATGTTTATTGGCCTCTTGATGACACTTTTAACACAGGAAAGGTGTATTAATGAGATTGATAAGAAATACAATAATACGCATACAGATGGTGAGGAGGAAACGCTTAATTTGTCTGACGAAGTGTGGAGGCAAGGGTCGGAAGAGACAGTTACATGAAGTAATTTACAAACACTTAGTACTGATATGAAGAGTGAGCGGGATGTGCTGATGTGTGCTGCCACATCTGGTGGTGGGCATGGCAAAAGAGGAAAAGGTTAGCTTTGTGGAAGAAGGTGATGCTTCGATGGCGGAAAACCACCTTCGAGGTGTACTGGCGCGTCTACTTAAATACTTCTTAGCAGAAGAGAGGGAGACTGATTATTGTACTGTGCGAACCTTCCGAAAAGAAAAGACGCTGTACTGAATTAACAGAACAAGTAGAGCGGATGGCGCCACGGCAACATTATGCCAAATTTGCTGAGGCTGCGTGGAAGACAATTTGGCCGAAACGATAAACAAGGTCAATAGCCGTCGGTGTGGTTACATGATGTCATATGCCCACACACTCAGACACAAAGGTATCATGAAATTTCGGGCTCAAGGTCTTGCATCGTTTCCTCTATTGAATGCCTACTATAAAGAAGAGGAATCTTTCGAGGATACTGTCAAGGCCATTCTTATTTCTCAGATTCCCAAGGGAGCTAATGTTATAACCAGCCATGTCATATACAAGGTCAAGAACAATGATGAAGGCTCTTTTAAGATGAAAGCTAGAATAGCTCCACATGGAAATAAGAATTCTGAAAGACACCAGTTTAGGACATATTCTGCTGTTTGTCCACATACTGGCATCAGGATACTACTATCACTTGCTATAAGTTTAAGTGGTGTCTATCCAAAATCGAATTCAAAAGTGCATTCCTGCAAACTAGTGATGCACAACGTGATGTTCATGTCGTACCACGCAAGGAAAGCATTGACAAGAACCATTACTGGCCACTACGCACAGCTGCGTATGGTCTTGTGAATGCAAATGCAAAATGGCAAGTGCAAAATGATCATTTCTTGAAATCACTTGGGCTGCAACAATTGATTTTCGCTCCGCAGTTGTTTTATCCACTCGATTCAAGTAGAACTTTAGATCTTGTTGCGGTCAAAACTGTGGGCGATGTGCTGCTTGCAGGGGATATTGCCTTACTAAAAAGGCAGTCACTAAGATATAATCGGAGTAGGATCTGGGCACTGTCGTTTATGGACCAGGAGCGTTCTTGGTTTTCGGTCTTCAAATTTGTCAAGAGACTTATTACTCCATACCACTATAAATGCTGGTGACAAGAAAAGTGCTTTGGAATGTTGTCTAGTTTCCAGACAAAGAAGAAAAGAGAACGAGGAGTCTTTAAATAGTATGGAGAAGAGTTTATTTACGATCAGTCAACAGCTCTGTTGGATGGCCTGGATCTGCAGCGTAACCATTTTTGTGCGTTTTATGCAAATTATCTTCAGCAAAAGGTACCAGATACAACAGTTCACGACTAGATAACACAGATAAAGTCTGTACGATTAGTGAAAAAGTTGGGCAGTACGATCAAGTACAAGCATCCTTCAAATGATCAAAGATACGTATTTCGATTTTGGTATTGCCGATGCAAGCCTCTATGAAAACTATAGAAAGTATGGTTACGTTTCCGGGCTCTTGATTAGAGATTTCAAACTCAGTTCTACATTCTATGTTTTATCGTGGTCGTCGATTAAGTCTAAAAGACCAGTGAAGTCGATCGGGGCTGCAAATAGATATTAGGAGCGGGAGATGCAAAGGACGAGGGCAAATTTCTTGTCAACGCATATAAGAAGGTACTGGGCATGGAAGTCGAATTGATCATTGCATTGGATTCAAAAGAACTTTTGAAAACAATATCGTCCTGTCGAAATTTCGTTGATCCATTGATAGTTAGTGATTGAAATGCTATACGATATGAGTTTGAACACACAAAGTGAGCCGCGTTACATGGATATCTGGAAAATTGAATATCACTGATCCTTTGACCAGGACCAACAGCCCTTTGATTGAGCCTCCTCAGTTTGCAATGTTTAATGGTGAGCTACCGATCTCATTTGATGGAGCCGAATACCGAAGAGCTACTCAATCCACTGGACAACCTCAGCAAAGAAGCGAGGATGAGCTCGATGTTTTGAGATTATATGTTTCAAACTAGTATGAAACATATAGATTCAAAAAGTCGAGAGTGCTATACGGTAAGTAATTGTTGCGAGAGATTTACGGGAGTTTTTGAACAACCGTAATGATTGTATTTTTGATATATATGCAAATGCTAAGTGTTGATTAAAATGAGAACGAGTTCCCACACTAAACGGGGGATTTGTTCTTGTTCCGCTACCAATGCTAACTTGCTAAGACTCCATCACAGTTCAACTCCCTTTGTTCCGTAATTTTGACATCTCCGCGAACTTCATGAATGGTAAAAGTTAGAAGGTTTCTTTTAAGCCTGTAAACTGTTCAAACATAAAACATCGTGCATGTATCGAACGGTAGTAACGTCCCCTGTCTGAAAATGTTGGCTTTGATTTAAGAGGTGGCTCCTGGCACCTGATTCTGGAGACCCAAATGTTTTGTACGATATAAAGATCAACTGAGAGGCATAGTAGGGATCTGAGGACTAACGGTCCGATAGACACTAGTGTCTATACAGGCGACCCCCTCAATTAGTGCACCCCGTGCCATGCGCATTCTTTGTGCACTATCTTTAATGTGCTTTACCTAAGGGGCTCGCTAAAAAGTAGTTTACGGGGCAACGAAATGTTCCATTACCAGCGTCTGCCGTCAATGACGCTTCGTGTGTTCATTATAGACACGGCTCAACGCTCCCTTAGCAAGATGTAAATGTTAGGACACCTCCGTAACACGCACCTCCTCACAATATCGCTTTGCCTGCGCAAAGGCTTGAACCACATCACCCATCGATGTCACGGTAGCTCCCCCTCCGCCAGACTCACTCCCTTCTCCTGACTCTTCACCGTTGCTGGAGTCCTTTTCTTCTCCCGTACAGCCCTCTTCGGCTCCTACATCCTCCATGCAATCGTCTACCATAGCCTGTAGAACTTCTGAATCCTCTTCGACCGCTTCCCAGTGAGCAACAAGCTCCATGTCCTGCACATCAATAGAAAGCAGTTGTTGTGCGATATCGATCTGGTGAGGGGCAGAGACCTTCAACTGTGATAGTACCGTACAAAGCTTACGTACATCTTCGTCCAACGCCCTTCGACCATAAGATGTATTCTTACCGTGTTCATTAACCAGATCAGCTTGTAAACTGCGCCGCAAAATGTTAGTCTTCCCCCAACATCTGGCGATAGTCCTCACCGTTACGTCGTCCCAGGCATCCTTCAAAAGCTCAATGACGTCAAGCATGTGCGGGTCGTGGCCCTTGTCGAGCCCCTTCATCCCAGCCTTCATACCTTTCGCCGCGTTTCTAAGATTCTCGCTCTCTTCTATGGCGTGAATAATTTTCTTTAAAAGTCTGCTCTTGTACTTTGCCTTCAGGGTGGCAATCACACCCATGTCCATCGGCTGGAAAAGGGATGTGCAGTTCGGAGCGTCAAAATAGAAACTTGACCGTTCACATCCAGTACGCCCGTAGTGTGAGGCCCTCAGTTGTCCATAATCAGCGCAACGTTCTTTGAAGTATGCCGGCGGACGAGGGGAAGGAACACTTCCCCGAACCAACGCTGATGCGTGACAGAGTCAGACCAAGCGCTCCGCTGACTAAAGTACGGAACTTCCGGTGGTCCTCTGCGGAAACAACGGGGGTTCTGGGTGGTACCAATGATGGCCAGCGGCACTTTATGCAGACCTGTAGCGTCCGAACAGACATAAACAGAGATGCGCAACTTGGCTTTCATGTCTTTTGTACCTCTAAGATTCTTGCGGTTCTTTCGTGGAAGAACATAGGTTCGTTTTCGGAAACAACTTAAAAAATAGGCCCGTCTCGTCCATGTTGAAAATGCAATTTGCATCATAGTCTTGAAGCTTTCCACGAAGGCGTGCAATTCCGGAGGAAACGACATTAACAGGCACGCTTCCTGCTTCCACGTGCAAGCGGATACTTCGCATCTAATGTCTTTTCGTAAACCCTAGAACCCAATTACTTGAAGCTTGGAACGAACTTATTTTCTTTCGCTTCTGCTTGTCTTTCACGACGTTAACCAAGTTGTCGCGTACATTGTGAGCTTTTGCTTGAAACGTTGCGATGGAGAGAGGCAATTTTGCGGAGCGTGCGATATGCACGAAGCAAAAGAGGTGATCCTCGATTTCCGTGAACTGAATGGGATAGACAGCCTTCACCGAAGTGTTATGCTGTGATTTAAGAACCCGTTCGATGTGTTTCTTTTGGGCCTTGATGTTGCATATCATTCTTGGAGAGCAGTCGAAATCACGCTGCAAATCGACGTGCCGAGCACCCTGTGAAAGTCGCCGCAGCACCTCCTCTTTTTGCGAAAGGCTAAGGCGGGTTCTTGACGCCCTGGATGCCGGTTCAGTTGTGCTCATTGTGTGATTAGTTGTTCGAAGATGCATAAGGTTGCTGGGATCTGTGGAACCCGCTCTCTACGGACGGCGACGACCATTGTGCTCCCGGAACATACGTGTACACCTGTACAAAGTCGTGCCAAGCTATCAGAGGGTGCATTAAAGTCCAATATGCACTAACTAAAAGTGCACTAATTAAGAGACCCCCCCTGTATGTCAAAAGATACGACAAGGTGAAAATTTTCAAATTTCATATATTTACAGATCGCTCGTTCTTCTCCACTTTGAATTATATCATCACAGATGACGACTTTTGCAGGTCAATAGTCTACTACAGTTGCATAAGAGAACAACTCGGAGAAGCCGGGAAGGTAGTTTTATTAGATCTGCTCAACAAATGGTAGTTACCGTTGAGAATTTGAGAGCATATTCACGACAAAGTGATAACGAATTATCAAAAAGTAGTTACATACAGTTATAAAAGTCAGGGGTAAACGTTAGTGACAGTGCTGTGTCTCAACAGCTTGGCAGGTCCTTTCCAGGACGAAGACACAGTTGCAGCGGCCGAGCTGTTTACTGTGTTGGTTGACTGGTTGGTCAGTTGCTGTCTGAGCTGCCGAACTAATTTTGCAGAGAGTGAACTACTTAAACAAAAAGGAGCTGCTAGGACTTACAAAATGCTAGAGCGCCAGAACGTTGTGTTTCAACAGTTGGTGCTTCGGGATGCCTAGTAAAGAGAAAAGAGACAAATTACAAATTGCTAGAGCGCCAGAACGTTGTGTTTCAACAGTTGGTGCTTCGGGATGCCTAGTAAAGAGAAAAGAGACAAATGGAGCGCTTCTAATATTCCCAAAAAGGAAACAGCGGCGTGAATTGTGAGGTCATCATAAACATTCCCGCCTTTTTGAATGAAACGCGATTCGCCTAACCAAGCGATGCACTTGCAGATCGCATTTTGCACTTTGTGAAGTCAATAGGAAGCATCCCATCAAAGAGCATGAGCTGAAGTGTGTCAACAAGCGGGCTATTCTTCCTCGTTAGGGGATCGGCTGGGTTGATTGAGCCAGGTATCCAAATAACTTGGTTCAGCTGATGTGTCTCGAAATTGTAGCGGAGCAGCGCGACATCTGCTTGAGTAGACTTGTCTTCAGTGGTGCGACAAGTCGAAAGGGAGGAAAACAAATCCTTGGAGTCAACAACGACGTAGAGGTGTATGTCTATTCCAACTAGGGCTTTGTACACATTCGCGATCAGCTTTCTTTCGTCGATAGCGTCTCCTGCTGCGAGAATTTCGGCAGAAGCAATTGATTTCACCGGCCTCTTAGAGAGGTGCGAAGCTCACGTAAGCGTGTGTATGTGTGAGCCATGTACGAGAGGACCTAGGAGCGAACCACCAACATATCCAAGCTGACCAGATTCCGATGGACGTCCAGCATCAGCAAAGATAACAATAGCAATTTCGTAGTTGCCCAAACATTGCGGACGGGCATAAGTTGTAACACTTCCCAACCTTTGAACACACTTGAGCATACCGATTTACTTCACAATATTCTCAACCTTAGGACCATCTGCAGTTTGTTGTAAATAGCTTGAACCGAAGGCAGCAAACGGGCTGACCGTCATACCAAGGAAGCCCAATTGGCCATTAACGGATTGAAAGGAGAATAGTTCAACTGAGTTGAGAGGTGCAGTGGGGTTCTTGCGTCTCGGACGTGTGAGCGTATATGTGTAAATGTCTTGAAGCTTGTCTTCGGCTGAGATACGAACGTTGCCGTTGCTTTCTTGTTCGACAGTAAGTCCCAAGAAGCGAAAAGAACGGGGAAGGTGCACAATAGTTCCGACCTTGTACACTTCCGAGAGCTGTTGCACAAATTTTGTGCGAGCACTTTGTTCACCACCGATCAGAAGGTCGTCGACCACCTTGGAAACAATAAGTACAAGAGCTCCATGTTCCATGCGATAGAACAGCTGAGGTATGTGCACAACTGTGAGGAGTCCTAGCTGTAATAGAGATGCGTCAGAGTGCTTCTGCCACTTGGCATTCGCGTTAACCAAGCCATAAGACGCAACCTTTAAAAGCCAATAGAATGAGCGACGATTGCATTCTCGGGGTGGATGACATAAACTTCTCTATTTGCTTTGCCAGATTGTAGAAATGCGCTCTTGTTGTCCACCTTAGTAATGTAGAAACGGAAAAGCGTGCAAGTAGAGCAAAATGCGAATGCCAAGCGGTGGACAGGCTGCAGAGTCGGTTTTGAGAAGATGTTTCTCCTGATCCTTGTTGCCATGTGGGGCAATGCGTGCCTTGCATATCTTGTTTCCATCATCGAGTTCTTTGACTTTGTAGAGTACATGACTTGCAATGATATTGGCACTTTTGGGAACCTTGGACACGTGAATTCTTTCGCACGTTTTGACGAAGCTCTGTTCCTCAGCAGTGTAGGCATTGTGAGTGATATGGGTTGGCAATCCCTGACCTTGGTGCAACATGAATTCTTTGGACTTGAAGCGCAAATGATAGCGCAGGAGATCGTCTTGCTCACTGCTAAATAATTCGGTTCCAGGCTGAAGCTCAATTTCAGAAGAGTACACAGTACCAGAGCGCTCTCGAAGTTCCATATGATGAGTGGAGGGTGCAGCATGATTGTCGGGCTTGTATGTGAGGGCATCATGAAGCTCTTCTCCTTCGTTGTGTGGTACAGTCATGGGATCTGCATCAGCATCAGCATCTCCGTCACCATCCACATTCGTATCAACGATATCAGCGATTGGAGCATTGTTGCGATTAAAATAGTCCAGTTCCTCAAAGCCACTGTCATCATCGTCATAATTGTGTGCAACCACATTCAATTTCTCATCATCTGAGGTGTGCGCAACAGCATCTTCGCCAGACCGAGCGCATACGTCTATTGCGTCCTGTATCACAATTAAAAGGTCGTTGTCAGTGGGCAACGCGTGGCGAGTATCTTCAATCGCTGCTTGAATGTACCTGCCTTTGGCGCCAGCGACTGTTACTGTGCGTGATGGTTCATCGTACTTGAGCGCCGGCTTAGAAATGGACCAGTGACCGCGTTTCTGGTTCTCTAAGAGAATGTATACCTGTACCATATCCCCAATCGTTATCGACTTTTCCTTCACTGCATTGCTGCGCAATATCTTGTTGAGTTTGCGTTTAGCAATGATTTCATCATGTGCTTGGAGCACGTCATCCGGTAGAGTGAGTAGGCTGCCATGCTGGAGCGGGCGCGTGTATCCTTTCGCAAGTTCATTGGCGGAGGCTATGTCATTGCCGTACAGATCATTTGATATTCTGATGGATTGAAGGGCGAGCAGCTTTGTAGATAGATCAGGATTTGCAGACTCAAGACGTAAGAAGATGTCACGGATTATTCTGTGCTTCGATTCAATCGCATTCTTACTGTGCCGACGTGGTGGAACAGGTTTAAATCCAATGCCTTGGGACTTTAGGTAGTTGTTGAATGGATTATTGTGAAACGCTTTGTCTCCCTGAACATACTCCGGCGACCAGAAAGGCGTTATCCAGCAGCATTCAAATTGTTCAATAGCTTCTTCCATCGTAGTGGAGGTTACAACAGCACCGGCTGAGTAGTGCGACGTAGAGTCCATTACATGGAAAATGTCATGACCACCAAGATGAAGGTGGTCAACGCAGACCACTTCATTAAACGTGCTGGACATGGCACGAAGAGAAACAGGGCGGTTCCGGGATGGTGCATCAACCACATGGCAGTGATGGCAGGACTCAAGTAGCTGAGATAGATATTTCGCGCAGTTTTCATCCCAAATCTTGTTTCTCTGAAGTAGCAATTTGATGTCATTGTAATTGGAGTGCCCACAGACATGTTCATGGACGCGCTTGATTATCTTTTTCTTGTCTTCCCAGGTAATAGTGGCTGAGGCGGATGATGCACACAACGTATGGCAGTGCGGGTCTTGTACTGACTTGAAGTTGGTGTGGAAGAATTTCTCCCGACGCAGATAGCTATGGAAGTCATGAACAATGAGATCCAACGTATTCATTTCACCAGTGCTAGGCACAGCGAATTTTAGGTAGTTACCGTTGAGGTGTATTATGTAAGCATGGGGGGTGACATTACGGCCTATGACCCAGACAGACGACCCTGCAATTATCAAATGGCGAATGTGCACGGGCGTGCCTTCCTGAGAGAGAATAGTCAGTACAACTGAACCAATGATTTTTCGTCGATCACTTGAGTGTTCACCATTGCCGTATTTCCAGTAAGGCCTGTCTGCAACGGAGTCTGGTAGTGGGTCAAATACACCATTAAACTTAGGCATCATCACACGTTGCAGCTCACAAAATTCTTCAAGGCCTATACAGCTATAGGGTGCACCATCGTCAACCAAAGGGCCAAGGTTGATTTCATTTTCAGAAGTGGTGTTGTTGTCCGGCTGAAATTGAGCCATGTGAAACGTGACAGTGCCAGGCTGCCGCCTGTCACGAGATTCTTCAGCAGAAGGAGGTTTGTGGTTGTGTTCCTTGGGATTTAGACATTCTTTGTCTCCTGCCCAATGTCCTCTCCGACCACAACTATTACAATTGGAATTCTTTCTAACCTCTGCAATCTCATCTGGGCTGCGGTGCTTTCTGAACTTTCGGTGTTTTGCACTGCGGGGGTAGGACGCGTTGGCATGTAGTGTAGCTGGATGTCTGGTAGATGAACCTGCGGAAGACTTGGGCTTATCAAAGGAGCGAATTATTGAGGCTGTGTCTTCGTAAGTGATTTTTTCCAGGATGCTTTCCGTGTCGATGAGCGCATTTTCTAGAACATCAAGCTTGGGGGCAACGGCCGACAGAATAGAGACACGTTGATTGTCTTCGAGCCCAGAATTGCCAATGAGCATGAACACCACCAGGGATTCAGGGAGCTTTGCACTTGGCGCGGTAGCATTGTAGCTACAAACGGATGCTTCAAAGCGCGATTCGAAGTTTCGGAACGATTTTGAAGCGCTTCGGATAGTCTGTAGCACGATAGAGAACTTAGAAAAGGTATCCGTAATGACTGAAAGCGGGTCACATTTGTAAATGGCTTTTGAGACTGCAAGAGCACCACCATCAGATTGAATTATATCATCAGATACTTTCTTGCACAGATTTGTTGCTCTTCCGTAAAACTGAAACTGCCGTATAATGCCTTGCAACCCTTGAGGTATCTTGTTACTGTTAGAAGCGGGCAATTTGTCATGGAATGTCTTCCATAGCACAACAGATTTGTAATACGCTTCCTGAGAACCCTTTGCATCGGTCCAGGGAGCATTTTTGAAGTCCCAAGAGAACTTGGGGCGCTGTGGGAGCTCTGGGCCCATAACTATAAAAGTCAGGGGTAAACGTTAGTGACAGTGCTGTGTCACAACAGTTTGGCTGGTCTTTGCCAGGACGAAGACACAGTGGCGGCTGCTGAGCTGTTTACTGTGTTGGTTGACTGGTTGGTCATTTGCTGTCTGAGCTGCCGAACTAATTTTGCAGAGAGTGAACTACTTAAACAAAAAGGAGCTGCTAGGACTTACAAAATGCTAGAGCGCCAGAACGTTGTGTTTCAACAGTTGGTGCTTCGGGATGCCTAGTAAAGAGAAAAGAGACAAATTACAAATTGCTAGAGCGCCAGAACGTTGTGTTTCAACAGTTGGTGCTTCGGGATGCCTAGTAAAGAGAAAAGAGACAAATTACAAAATGCTAGAGCGTCAGAACGTTGTGTTTCAACAGTTGGTGCTTCGGGATGCCTAGTAAAGAGAAAAGAGACAAATGGAGCGCTTCTAATATTCCCGAAAAGGAAACAGCGGCGTGAATTGTGAGGTGCATCATAAACAACAGTTCGCGCAAATATGTTTTTCTTCAATTTGCCAAAAAAAACCCGAGAGCGAAATTCGCATATATTAAGGTTGTCCGTAAAGTCGTGAAAACATGTGTTTTGGCACCGAGTTTGCCCGGATTTTTTGATCGCAAAATTTTCAGACAACGTGTTTTGCAAACTCACAGCATACCGAAAACTCGGGGCATGTGAGTTTTCCACGAGTTTTCACATCCGCCTGATTGCAGCAGTGCCGGATCGACCCGTCTTGAAGGAAAACGAAGTGGGGTTTCCGCTCTTTCATCAGCACAAAGAGTCTCATACTAGACGGGTTGTACCGGTTTTGCGTCATGGACGCACCTACCACTTCATCTACCCAGAGTCCATCAACGGATTAAAGCGCCACAAGATCTGCCACATATGCCGCCGAAGCAACCGCGAAAGATAGACAAGTAGAAGCTGCTAAAAAGCGGTCCTCTCCAAACGGCCCCACTCAGCCTGTCAAGATGGCGCAACACATCGCCCTTTCGACTGAGAACCTTTCTATCCTTGTGGCGAGCTACAATATTCGCTTCAGCGAGTATTCGCGCAGGTGCACATGATCCGTCGGGCGGCATAACGATGTACCAGACCTGCGTTTGTTGCGGGCAGGTACCTTGCTGGAGGTCATTCCGCAAAACTCGTGGAATTTTTCAATCTCGGGTTTACTTTACGTCCAGCGAGTTTGTCGGCAAATGGAAAAAAACGCGTTATTTTACGGACAACCTTATTGCAGATCTTAAGAAATTACAAAATGGCTCACATGAGGTCATATAACGTCCAGACGCTCTAGAGACAATCCGTATCGACGCCGTGAGGGGTGATCACGTTAATATCTTCGCTAAGTTTCTTGTACAGTGGAGCATGGTGTGTTCACTAGTTTCCACCACTTGACAGAGGGGCAAGAGTCGATTCTGGACCAAGACTGCTGTTGATAACTGCATATTCATCAATCTCGATCAACATACAAGTTCCGATCTTAACCACAGTCATAGTCGAATAGTACGTATAGAATGAAACTCTTGTCGTGTCTCAGTATACAAAATAACTACTTTCGTGTGGCCAAGCAATGAATAAGATCCGTTCAATATCTGTAACACGGTTCGGTGATGACTAGAGAGAGCGCTACTGCCGATCTGCACCGAACATGCTAGCTTCCGCACACCAAGAACCGATATACAAAGTATCAGCTGACCACGAATACGTCATTTCTGTTTATTACAGAGACCACTTTAAATCTCTGCCCCTGAAGTAGACGTTTTCGAAATTAGCTTTTTAAAATAGCTGAATTCAAAAAGTAGCGGACATCATCATGGAACGCATGTTTCGGACTGCGTCCAACTTTTTGTTTGCTTTTCCTCTCCATGATACCCTAATTTAGTCTTGTGACAAGCAAGGTAAAATCCTGTTCTGCCAATAGCTCACATGAAATCTTGCAAAGGCATTGATCCAAGTCGACGTGCACGAAAAAAAATCATCTCTACAGCAATATATTCTTACATGCTCCATCGGAACTAAAATGAAAATAAATAGCCCTACCTCTCTAAGCGCTCCATATTTTCTAGCTGAGTATATGTTTTCTGGCTGAGTACGAAACTGCTGAAAAGCTACGTCCGGAAAATCCTTTCCTCAAACGATACTAACGCAGGCTATGGAAAGAAGCGGAATATTACGATATTAAAGTATTAGAAACCCCTATCGTGAATTCCGTTAAAACTGTACAGAATACATGAATCTCCAGCATTAATAACTTTATAGTCTGTATCTATAGTTTACGGTACGTTTCGAAGAATATCTCCCTCTCAGAGCTGAAACACGTATACGTTTGCATTGACGTTCAAAAAATGTAATTTATGTTGGTCGGACCGGAACTTTTCTCGCTGAGCAGTCTTGTATAGCCTTGACCAAATGATGAAGCGGCACACAAAATCAGTATCTATATACTCTAACGGGGCTTCTGATGGGGCTGATGTCAGCTTTCGAGAGGGCGAGCACTTGGGCTTCTTCATTTGACAATTTCCTCATTTAATAACTCTTACGGCCACCTTGGACAGTAAACACTCGTGAAAGTTGCATGGAAATGTTCGGTCCAACCACCCCCGGCTCATCATGCACTGTGAACAGGAGAATTCTGCATATGTTTCGTATCTGAATTTAGTACCGTCCTTTCTTTTCCTCGCAGGACACCAAATGGTATGTTTGTCCTTCTAGTCCTTAAATATGTGCACGAAACTTGGGAAACTCTTGGTCGTCATCGCGGATGAATGCGGTACAGAACTTCGTCCATTTCTTCTTAAAATCACATTTCACATGCGAGGTGACGATGCCACCACCAAAATCCACATGGCAGAGTGTGATTTTAATGTGACGCATGGTCTGACAGCTCGTAAACAAGGAGCTATTTTAATTGCTACCCTTCCGTCCGTGCCTTTATGTGTATAAAGTAGATCGTGTACATGACGAAGCAGTCGCAAAAAAGGTCGAATGAGCACAGGCTTCCGTGCTCTCCAAGCGGGAGGAATGATCTTGTTCTCACTTGAGACAGAATGAGATCAGGAAGTCATATAAACAAGAAAATCGCCTTTCAAAGTTTGCTGGTCGAGTTCATTGTTTACCGAAGAGCAAGTCTCCTCAATACAGATTGCAACTAACAAGCATGACAAACTATTTTGTTAACTATTGCACAGAGAAAAAAACTGGAAAAAATTATTTCACTAAAGCTCCAGTTGTTACAGGTTAGAAGCAGTTCGCCCTTGTTCCTCGAAGACCTCGCAATACTTTTGAGGTTTCCATATTTGGTGAGCTGTTCGAAGGAAAGACCGCTTGAGTTTTTTTTTCTCGCTGAGCTGGGTGATCCACACGTTTTCACCTGCATTGCGATGCAACACCCACCAGATAGTGGACACATTGTATCTCGACACGTGGGTGCAAGAGGCATATGCTTTTCCAAATACTGTACCGTCAAGACAGATTTCAAACAAAGCTCCAGGCCGTTGTCTGTGGCAGGACTGGCCGTCTTTTCTCCACCTTCGAAAGACCAAACTGCCAAGTTCTTGCAGAAGAAAAGAAGTCGACATTGTAACAGTTCAATCATTTTGGATGCTGTTCGTGGGTACAGAGAAGAATACTGTGTCCTAGGCCGGTATTAAACATAGTGGACTGAAAATACACTCAGAAAAATTCTGGGCTCGAGAGTCCACAACGTCAGTCGGCGACGAAGAATGGCTGCAGATCACGCCTCCGCGTTATTGCACGTGAGAGGCAATGCGTCTGGCTCATGCGCATCGGAAGCGATAGCGAAACAGTTTCTTCGGCTGCGATAGATATTCCAACTCGGGTCGAGATTTTTCAGATGGAGAGACTTTAATCTGTGGCGTGTCTCAAAGCATCCCAAAGCATACGTGTTGATGGAGGTTCTGCAGACTTGGCGGTATCGAGACCAAGGGAGAAGCAACGCACCTTACTTGTTTGCGTGTTAAATTATTACGCGTGGTGGTCTTGACCTCAACTTGTAGGTGTGTATGGAGTAGTGAGTTTTTTTCTCTTTCTTTGTTTTTTCATTGTTTTTAAATCCCGCTTGGAAGGAATTGCTGTTTGTGCAAACTGCAGTATTTGTGTCATCTTTTTGAGGCTGAGTTTGCTGCTACACTGTATGGACACCTTTT